>NC_136482.1:106418069-106455569 GCF_053919585.1 Euprymna scolopes | reverse complement strand
GTTCCCCTTACCTCACCCTTTTTTTTTACCAAATAAGATCTGTGACTTACTTGTAGTTTCATTAAATACTTTTATATGCAAAATCCGATCCTTCATTTTGCTAATTCCTGCCCTCTGATGAGAAGGAGAGTATTTCTTCGAAACTCTGCGGATTAAGGACTATCCACTTATCTTGTGCTTCCTTTTTTAAATTAAATATGTTTTTAACTCTTTTTCAAGATGTCTTTTAACATGTTTTATTAATCATTTGTTCATATATATATATATTTATATATATATATATATATATATATATATATATATATATATATACATTATGAAGGTTTGTTTTCTCTGTTTAAATTTAAATTGAAAAAGTATAAAAAGAATATTTTCATGAACAAACAGTTAGTTGTATATAAACTTGGCTTTCGCCGTTCATATCACCTTTGTCATGATCAAAACGTTTTTTTTTTCTTTTCTCATTCTATGAGGTTAGCAAAAAATAAATAATCCGTTTTATTCAGGTGAACCATGTTGGTTTAAATAGCCAAATAAATGAATTATAATGTTTTTTATATGATAAAATCGGTATTGAAAATGAAATTAAAGAACGTGGTTTAATAAGCTAATCAAAGTCAGCCTTTTTTAAATAATTAAGAACCATTTATTCATCATTTCAAACGTTCATAGTCAATTCGTTAGGTTATAAACAGTTTATTTCTGTGGCATCATTTTAACAAAAACGCAGGATTCCGTGCGTTCAAGTCCAATGGTGGTGTTATAAATACAGGAGATATCGCCTGGTCGAACGTGAATAATTTATATAAATTTTTGTTTACGTTAAAATTAGAAATGTAGATTTAATACTCTAATTCCACGCAGACTTTTAAAAAAATAAACAAACGTCTGTTAATAAATCTAACCGCATGCCTGGAATTCGTATTTAAATGTTGATAGAATCCTCTGATTGTGCATCTAGCACACATGTAATTTTTAATGGTTTAAACTTGAATATGTCAATATGAACGTTGAATTCAGAGTAACTTGCTTAATTAGTGTCGGATAAAAGGTTATAAAATTTAATGAAAATATGAATAAGTTTATTTTTAAATAGAGGTCGTTCTCAACACCATTTAAAATATTCTACATAAACTGACATTCAGAGTATATTAAATAATGTATGTATAATACATGCCTAAAACGCTATGACTTGATGAAGGGGAGGGTAAGATCTGCTATTATGGTTCCAAATGATTCGAAATAACAGCAAGGGCAGACATAATTCCAAATATTTTTTTTTATATGTTATATCTCTTCTCTTTGGTTTTCAAACAGAAAGTAAATTTCAGTGTATAAGAATTGTTTTATACTGGAGATATTCATAATCATACCCTGTTTCCAAAATGGGGAAGATACAACATATGAGAAATATTTGGAATCAAGTCTCCCCTTTGTGTTATTTCAGATCATTTGAAATCATAACAAGAAATCTTAGTTTTCCATCCGGCAATGCCAGATGTTTGAGGGAAAGGTGCATGCGTGTTGTGTGTGTGAGTGTGTGTGTGTGGGTGCGTGCGTGTGCGTGTGTTGTGTTAATATTGCTCTTGTTTATATTTGCATTTCATTTCGATTATTATCTTCATCCAGAGTTTGTAACTAATGTATTTATAATAATTGTCTCATGACTTGTATAATTATCTGTGTTACTTTTCTGAATTAGACGTGTTCGGCGCGTATATAGGTAATTCTGGAAACGAATTACTTTCCTTTCCATTATTCTTTAAAAGATAAATCGATTTCGTTTCCGGGTAGTTTCGTACTCTATGAACCAATTAACTCAGGCCTCTAATATATTATTGTAAGACCAACTGGAATATGAAGTTGACACCCCATCATCATCATCATCATCATCATCATCATCATCATCATCATCATCATCATCATCATCATCATAAGTAGCAGCAGCAGCAGCAGAAGCCTCATACTCTTTATTACCCAAATTCAGAGAAAACCACTCACTATCAGCAATGAAAATCATTGGTAAAAGGCTGTTATAAGAACAAATCGATAGTTGCATGGCGATAGAACAAAAAAATCTATTACCAGAAACATGGAGACACTTACGGTCTCTCATGATCTGTTAAAAATGCATGGTAAAGATAGGTGTGTAAACTCATAATACGTTATATATAATAACAACAACAGTAACAACAACAACAACAATTCCAATGATAATAATTATAATAAAAATAATAATTACAACGATAATAATAATAGTAATAATAATATGCACACACGCGCGCGCACGCGCATATATATATATATATATATATATATATATATATATATATATATATATATATATATATATACTAGCAGAAGTACCCGTCGTTGACTATTGACTGGGTTCAAAAACAGCTTACAGATATGGACTGTGATTGATGAAAGTATGATAGGCTATGAAAAGGACGGGGTTGTAAATAGATAGGTGATGATACTACAAAAATGTTACCTTAAGCTAAATATGATGAAAGTAAAGATAATTTTCGCGAAAATATATTTTTAATATCAACTTTGTTTCCATTCGTAGCCAAGAGTGACCAACAAAATGATCTTCCTTACAAAGAGAAAATGTTATATATATAATAATATAAATATACAAGAAATAAATTTTACCATGGTCAATAAAAATTACTTTTATGGTAGAAAAGTTCAGTGGTTTGTATTTTAAAGTAGTTCGTAATTTTTTAATTAAGGAACCGTTTTAAAAAAAATCAAATTGGCAGTGACTTTGAAATGGAGAACCCCGTTTCAATTTGAAGAAAGGCCACCTGGGCATTCTGTGTTAACAATTTAAGAGAGTTCCGTCAACGTAAGGAATATTTATAAACATATTTTAATGTTTTCCGTTATTTTGTGCTTGAGGAATATTCGATTATGGCATGTGTAGTTTATATAAAAATTCATTTAAGTAGTTATTGCCTTAAATTTCGTTTTAATTTCAGTTCGCTGAAATTATTTCAAGTAAAGAGCATTAAAGACTATTAAAAAAACATGAACTGAACTTTTATTGACTATGGTAACATTTATATCTTGTATATTTATTTTTTCGGGTAGTCGTTTGTTGGCTTTTCTGCTAAACACTCTTACTAAATAATATCGACGAAATATCGAAAAACAAAGAAACCAAAACAGTTTTGAAAAATAATGAAGCTTTACTTACTTTAGTAAAATAATTGGAAACAGCAAACTGGGATATTAAAAGAGTAAACACGTAATTACTTTAGTTTTTTAAAGTAAATAATCGATATAAATATATATAAGAAGAAAAAAGCGACCTTTTCAAGCAGAACATCTTCTTTTTATTTTTCAGTATTGAACGGTGTAGTATCGCACCGTCGGATGCAGGGTTATACTAATGTAATGTAAAGAACACGCAGAAATGGTTGTAATGCACTGAATTCCTTCTAGTACACTGAAAAAAAGCTTTAACAGATATATAAATAAAAATAAAAAGGTAATGTAAATATTAAAAAAAAAACACGTAATCACGTGAGCAGGATTTTTTCCTACTTTTGACACGATAACAAATAACGTTCTTATTTTTTTATAAATTATCTATTTATCTATATTCGAAACAGTGCCACGTGCAAGTGGAGAAGGAAAAAACAGAGTTATGCAAAATTTGTGTTGAAAATTGTCTAAAGTTCCGACTTTTTTTTGGGGGGGGCTTTTACTTTAATAAGAACTTGAATTTATGAGGTGAATTTATTCGACACAATATGATTCAACTAAAAAAATGAATAAAAGCTAACGTGAATTATGATTATTTTTTTGTACATTAGCATTACCACTTATCAGGGCGAAAACGCCAATTTAGGGTAAGGGTTAAAGAGTGTACACTAGAAATTCGGCAATATAGTAACCGTTATTAATGGAGATTCGGAAAATTTGTTAACGTATATGGAACGGCTCATCAAAAACTTATTTACGTCAGACTTGAAGATAACCATAGTGTAGCCAGATAGAAAGCAGGAAAACGGAAGACAATTCCATAGGCGTGCAGTTCTAAGAAAGAAGCTTTGCTCATGGAATCTACGCTTTGGTTTAGGCACAGATAAAGAGTGAGGGAAACTAATGATAGTGTTTTCTGCTAGATGGGTGTTTTCTGTGAAAGTTTGGCGACCGGGGACCATAGAATGGAGCTCAGCCCGACCTGCCATGAAAATAACGATAAATCAGAGACAAACTCGCAACATTATTTCTCTGAGAAAGAGGTTGCAGGGAAGAGAAAAGGGCCTCCCCCACAAGGGTACGAAGTCTATTTTGAACTCTATCAAGGAAGGATAAATCCTTTCTAGCAACTCCTGCCCAGATGTGGCAACAGTATTCCATCCTTGGACGTACCTGGCTGTTATATAGAGAATTGCATCATCAGTGAGATATCTAGTGGATCGATAGAAGGATTCCACCATTTTTTCAGCGGCCTTGGCAACGGATTTATTGTATATGTTCCATTTAAGATCAGGAGTAAAGGTCAAGCCCAGAAGCATGCCAAGACATGAGGCCTCCCCAAGACGAGAGCCATTCATTTCAGTTGATTCCAGATGGGGATCAGAGCGTTCATGATCTAAAGATAAAAGCTTGATTTTAGATGCAGTAAAAGTAGCAATCACCTCTTTCCCTCATTGTACTACTTGCTCAAGATCAGAGGAGAGATCATCAGAAAGAATTTGGTCGTTTACGGTCTTAGATGTGCTAACATAGATAGTAGTGTCATCAACATAGATGTATACGAATGATGTAAGGATGTGATTTGGAAGATCATTAATATAGATCAGGAAGAGAGTTGGGCCCAGGATGGACTCTTGAGGGACTCCAGCATTAGTACTAAGAGCTTCTGATTTCTGCCCATCAACTACTATTCTTATGAACCGCTCAGAGAGAAATGATTTAATAATTGAGAAGACATTTCCAGCTATAACATAGCTAGATATCTTGTGAAGTAAACCTTTATGCCATACTCTATCAAAGGTCTTTGATATGTCAAGAGCAATTGCCCTAGACAGGAACCCTCCGTCGAGAGATTCGCTAATCCTATGAGATATAACTGTAAGCACATCTGTTGTAGATCTAGCAGAACGGAAACCTTAAAACCTTAAAAAAAAACATATTGCGTGGCACTAAGAAGTTTATTTTTGCTAAGATGGTTGATTACTTCTGTATTTAACACAGATTCCAGCAACTTTCTTATGATTCACAGGAGACTTATTTGCCTGTACTTTGAGGGAGATGAGCGATCACCTGAATTCCTAAATACGGTGTATACTGATGAGATTTTCCAGGGTGACGGGAAACAATTCTCCTTAAGAGAACGTTTAAACAGTTTTGTAAGGATGGGCGCAATTCTAGTTGAAGTCGTTTGAGTACTATAATTGGAATACCGTCAGGGCCGGTTGCTTTACTGGAATCAATTTTTTTTATTAGCTTGGTAACATTACGTACAGATATTTGTATATCACATTGCATGTTTTCTGATACAGGAGGAAATATTGGAGGTTGGCAGCCTTGGTCGCAAAGGTTAGAATAAGCTGCAAAAGTCTGGGCAAAGAGTTTGGCTTTGTCTGATGCTGACAAGATTACATCATGTTCATTTATGAGAGTTGGGATAGAGCACACGCTTCTGTTCAGGATTCTCTTTGCTATTTGCCAAAACTGGTGGGAACCAAGCCGCTGCTCAGCTACTTTGGATTTGAAGGACTGAGCATACAACTCTCTTGCGTTCTTTATTACTTTTGACAGTGGTTGCTGGCAGTTCTGAAAGCGGCTTTAGTCTCAGTTCATCTATTACGTTGGAAGCAATGGACAATGTGAGTTCTATGCGCAATGTCAGCGGCACATTCCGGACAGAACTACGGCTGGCTGTTAGGTTTTTGCTGGAATGTTTTCGAGGGTGTTAAACGGTCTATACCTACAATTAACCATTCTGTCAGGTCTGATACTATAGAGGGCACATTCTTTTTAAACATGGAACGCAGATGTAAATCTTATATAAATGTACGGAAGCTATCCCAGTCAGCCATAGAGTATCGATATACTGTACGATGGAAAGGTATATCTGGGGACTTATAACAATTCATATTTATCTTAACTGAAACAACTGAGTGGTCGGAAGATCCAGGTGGAGGCAGAACAGAAGCTGAACACAGTTAAGGGCAAGTTGTGAGAAAGAGGTCTAGGAAACTTGCATACTGGCCGTCAGTATCGGGAAAACGGGTTCGTGAACAATCTGAGTGATGAACAATGGAGAAATCATGACAGAACCTCTCCTCATCATCGGTCTTGTTTGAGTGAGTTAACCATTCCACATTGTGAATATTAAAATCCCCACAGAGATGAATATTAGCAGAAAGATAATCAGATAGGGCGTGATCAATTTTCTCAGGTGTGCTTTTAAAGATAGTAACTCAGCTGTTGTGGGGCGATAGAGAGCAAATATAAGTTCAACCCGAAAGCACATAAAGTGTAAGTTAGGATCTTTTCTAGAGATGTCCCTACCACATGGAAAGCCATCATTTATATAAGCATATATTCCATACCCATGGTGACGTTGAGGGTCAGATTTGGACGTTAAATTAGAGTATCTTTTAATTCAGAACTCATCTAGGGAAATGGTTTGTCCAATGCCAGTTTCACTTAGAAGGAATAAGTCTGGTTTCGTCTTCTGCAATTGGGTTTCAAACTCTGGAAGGTTAGAACGTAGACCCCTGATGTTAGAGAAGGAGAGATGGTAGTGGGGGTCTACGTTAGAAGTTTGAGATCCGAGTTTAACAGTGTGTGTTTTTATTGAGACTTTTCATGAGGTGTTTTGGGATTTGTGGACTAGGTCGACAGACATGCCTTAAGCAGGGCAGAGGGGGAAAGTAAGAGAGAAATAGAAATGAATAAATATATTTTTATAGTACAGGAAAAGGTAAAGCCGTAATAATTACCCACTAATATTGCATCCAGAGGCCCCCAGCAGAAACTACTGCATGGTCCAGAATCCATTCCCTAAATGGCAATACAACAGCCCCAGTACTTTTCACCTGCTGATAGGACAGCCTCCTTATTGGTTAATTCAAGTTGCGGGTCCCTGACTATCAGGCGGATAACGTCAGCCCAGATAAGACGTTTACCACCAGCACCCTTACTAGAAGTGTAAGCCATTTTGAGTTTCAGATGGTTCGCTGTTACACATAAGTCCTGGTAGGTGACTTGTTTGTAGTAGACAGTTCCACAGAACAAAATATTCTTACCGTGTCGAAACCCGGGAAAAGAACATGTGAAATTGCTCCAGAAAAGGTTTAATATTTATGAAGCAATTCTGGTTTCTGATTGGTTGGTAGCAGAACGTAGTTAATTTGATTCGTCAGTTCTTAGCAGCATCGTTTATAAATAGAATCGTCCGACTGTGTGGGATCATACCCCATTATAGCTCCAAAATATTGCAATACCCTCCCTATTTTTTATAATGGGGAAGTCCCTTGTGTTTGTTCTGCTCAAAAATGAATATACATTTACTTTTGAGCAAAACAAACACAAGGGGCTTCCCCATTATAAAAAGTAGGGAGGATGTTGCAATATTTTGAGTTTTCCTTTCGATAAATAATGCTCTCTCAATATGTTTAATGCTTGCAGCCGTCGTCCAGGGCTTCTCTCATTACCAGTGATAGACGTCGGTCATCTAAACACTGTATTAATTCCGCAAAGACAGTTGCGTTCTTTTCAATGAAGTCGGGGTCGTTTCGGTTTTCAGGTTGTGTTTGTAGTACTTTGTGTAGCTTTTGGATTCGTAGATATCCCAGAAATTTAACTTGCCACAATTCGAATTTTGATTCGGATCCATCGAAATAAAGACGCACGCTGGGGCCATAACCTCTAGAAGTGTAAGCCATTTTGAGTTTCAGATGGTTCGCTGTTACACACAAGTCGTGGTAGGTGACTTCTTTGTAGTGACAGTTCCACAGAACAAAATATTCTTACCGTGTCGAAACCCGGGAAAAGAACATGTGAAATTGCTCCAGAAAAGGTTTAATATTTATGAAGCAATTCTGGTTTCTGATTGGTTGGTAGCAGAACGTAGTTAATTTGATTCGTCAGTTCTTAGCAGCATCGTTTATAAATAGAATCGTCCGACTGTGTGGGATCATACCCCATTATAGCTCCAAAATATTGCAACAAGATGGCTAGAAGGATAGACACAGAAACAGAAAATTTCCGACTGGCGGGTGTTCACGCAAAATACTGCCAACCTAGAAAACAGCTTTTTATTCTCTCTTCGTCAGAAAAATCACTCATTAAAAATGACGGCTAAGGGACAAACAAAGGGAAGCGAGAGTAACAGGAGCTGCCGAAACGCATCCACAATACATTGTCTACTCTACAGTAAAAAAAATTAAATATAAAAGCCCATTTGGTGTGTTTAAGAGGGGTTTAGGTGAAAGATTCCCCTCTCACAAATTGAAAATGAAAACAATTGAAAAATCTGTTATGCCATCAACTTGGAAAATATAAGCATTTATAGACAAGAAAAATATATGATAAAAAATAAAATAAATAAATAAATAAATAAATAAAATATATATTCCAAAGGAACTTGCCAGATAGATTCGGTACATCTTTTCACGAGAAAACCATTTGCACAATTAAGAAAACAATGAAAAAAAATAAATATTAAAAGCTGAAATAAATGTAATATTAGCACTTGAATCTAGAAAAGAAATATTACAAAATTCATAACTTAACTGCATTAATAATACGTCCTACTCGGCTGCAAATAAGAATTGATTTTGTTTGAAATAAAATGCAGCGTTTCATTTTTGAAAACAAAACTGTCATTACGTGACATAGTTCGCTACATAGACAAGCATGTTCTTTTATAAGTAGTAACGTGTTGAAGGGGGAGGAGAAACCAGCATTTTCAGATCTATTTATGCCCTATTTCAAATGAAACTTGCCGAATAGATTCGGTACATCTTTCCACGAGAAAAACATTTACACAATTAATAAAACAATGGAATAAAAATAAATATTAAAAACTGAAAAAAATATAATATTAGCACTTGCATCTAGAAAAGAAATATTACAAAATTAATAACATAACTGCAATAATAAGACGTCATTCGTGGCTGCAAATAGGCGTTAAGTTAAGGTGTTATTGTAGACCCTCACCCCTTTTAAAAAAACTTGTTAAAATTTCTGACACATTTAAATTCTATGTAATAATTTTACCATACCATATTTCTTCAAACTGAAGTATAATTATCAATGTATACTTACGCAAATAGATATGAAAAGTCTTTGTTAAAGTTTGTGCCATGTTTCCACGAGAACGCAGACCCCACAATTTTATTATGGCATCCCTATTTTAATTGAAACATAATTATCAAAGTATTCTTATGACATCTATATCAAAAACACTCGTAAACGTTTTTTCTCATTTTTTATTTTTTTATTTCCATACTTTGGGGGCCAGGCGCAAATGCAGACCCCACAGTTTTTATGAACCACCGTTCTGACAGATCAAACATACCTATTCCTGATCCTCGATACATCTGTTATCATTTTATGTAATCAGTTTTTAAAATATATAGGAGCCTATTCGTGACCAGGCACACACACACACACACACACACACACGTTCAGCTTTATATATATATATATATATATATATATATATATATATATATATATATATATATATATATAATAGAACAACAGGGGTATGAAATAAAGTCACAAAACTATATATTGATGGATATAGATTGGTTCATTTAATGAGTAATCGAATACAAGCAATTATTTGGGGTATAGAAGGGACTCTTTATGCCAAGGCATTTCGACGCCTAATATTTCTCATCAGAAAAGTAGAGAAGATGCTTGGTAGTATAGTGGAGATGCGGCGTCTAGTGTAGGGTTCATTAAGAGCGAAAAAGACTAAGTGAAATTATGGAATGTTGGGGGGAGCTTTATTGAATTCTTAATAAAGGAGAAGCTTGTTATATATAGTATGATATAAAAAAAAGTGTGTATGGCCTTTACCATAGTGTTGCGATTTTTTTTAAATTAAGGTGTATATGATTTAGGGTTAATTTGGAGGTAGCTTGTGGCTGCGTGGTAATTCTATTTTAACGGTTTTTGAGGTGTCTATTATCTATGGAGTGGTATTTTTGACAGTTGCAACCGATATGGCAAATAGCAACTATAAAATAACGTATAATTTTGGGAGGGGTAGTTGCAAGCCCATAATATTGATTTTCAGAGCTCAGTATATGTTAGGTACTATGCCGCAATATTCCTAAGTTTCTTCTGTTATGATATAGGGAGTATGGTTATAAGGGGGGATTGGATGGCAATATCTTTGGGTGCGTTTAACTTGATGAAAAATAATACCAATAATAATAATAATAATAGGGGGGATTATAACAATAATAATTCTGATTTCGTTTATGAACGTCTCTCTGGCAAGGGAAGGGCTTCGTTTCCAGAGTATTTCGCTTAATCCCGGCTTCAAATCAGGCGCTCAAAGATCAAGAGTTTTCATAAGGATGTTGGTGGTACCTATTATTGTAGAGGTTTGAAGGCCGCCTAAACATCGGGGATTTGTAGGTTTTTTCAATTGTCTTTACAGACGACTTGATACTACTCCTAGTGTACCAACTATGACCGGGATTATTTGTGTTTTAACCCCGTGTATACGCCTTATCTCCAAGGGAAATGGCGCATAATTGCTCCACTTCTCATTCTCCGTCTCTCTCACATTCCTGTCCCAGGCTACTGAGAAGTCTATAATCTGTCAGTTTTTGAGACCTTGTCAATTACGACCAAATTCGGACGATTTTGTTCCAATTGATTGGTCGTTGTGACACTTTTGTCCCACCATACCTCTACCTTGCCATCCTGACTTGTTTTCACTTCATCAAACACCTCCTCAAACCATTTTCCAGCGCACTTCACCCCAACCCTCTTACACACCTCTCAATATATCCTGAGTCCCATGCGGTCGTGTCTTTTGCGGTACTCTCTCTGGGCCAGCCCATTACACTCTGCTGCAAGGTGCGCAATTAACTTTGAGGTCTTACCACAAATCCGGCATTCTGCAGCAACTTCCTCTCCTTGGACCACTTTTTTGAACAATCATGGTCCTAATGCACGCTCTTGTTCTGCACAAACAAAAGCTTCTGTACTCTTAGACAAATACCCAGCTCTAAGCCATTGCCATGATCTTTCATTAATCACTTCTGCTATATCCTAGGAGAACCTTCTTCCTAGCCGGCTCCTCTGCCCTTTCTCTATCCATACATTTCACATAATCAGCCTTGATCTCACATACCTCCACTTCCTTGGCCACAACCTTAAGCATCCACTCCTCACTTCTAACCACATGCTCCTTCAACGACATCTGTTCGGTTCTAACACACTCTTTTACACTTTTCAATCCTCTCCGACAATCTTTCCTCTTTTGATACAGCCTTGCTACGTTACTTCGAATATGAAATATACCAAACATTGTTAAAACTTTTCTTGTTTTGATATCCATGTCATGCAACTCATTGTCAGACCATTCTAAAATTCCCGCACTGTATCTCAAAACACTGACTGTCCATGCATTTACTGCTTTCGATGGGTTTCCTCCGTACAGTTTCGACTTTGCAATTAGTTTAACTCTTCTAAGATACTCCTTCCTAACCTTTTCTTTCATTTCTCTGTTCATGATGCCTACACCCTCCAGCACTCCCAAATACGTATATCATGTATCTTCTATTTCTTTCATGATTTCTCCATTTGGCAGCACTATTCCATTCGAATGAACCTTTACTCCTCTTTTCATCACCAGCACCGCACATTTACTAATCCCAAACTCCATCCCAATGTCTTCTGAGTATGTCCCCACAAATTCTACCAGTGTTTCCATTTCCTTTTCATTTCTACCGAATATTTTCAAAGCATCAATAAACAGTAGATAGTTGAGGCGTCTGTCACCATATCCAAATTATACCCCAGTTTTTCTCTCTTCAAGAGGATGCTCAGTGGCATCATTATCATTACAAAAAGAAGTGGCGATAACGAATATCCTCGAAAAATCCCACGTTTAATGCCAACCTGCCCCATCTCCTCTCTTTTTGCTGTCAGCACCGTTTGTCATTGAGCCATACTTGTCTCCAAAAGCCCTACCACATTCTCAGCAACCTTCATCATCAATAGTGTTTCACGTATCCATGAATGAGGAACCATGTCATAAGCCTTTCTGTTATCGATCCATAATACGCTGAGATTCCTCTTCTTCTTCCCCCTCTCATTCTGCATTATTGCTTTATCAATTAGTAGTTGCTCTTTAGTAACTATCGAGTCTTTCCCGCACCCCTTTTTGTCGTCAGGAAAAACACCATTACTCTCTAGATATTCATAAATTTTCTCTGCAAATATTCCAGTCAACGGTTTCCACATCAATGGCAGACATGTAATTGGTCTATAATTATTGGCATCTGTTCCTTTTGCAAGATCTTTCCTAATCAGTGTTGTTCTTCCCTTCACAAGCTAATCAGTGACATCTCCCAACTCTACAATGCTTTGCAGAGCAGCAGCTATAGGTGGATAAAGGCATGGAAATTGTTGAAACCAGAAGCACATCACTCCATCTGGACCAGGTACCGTCCAGTTTGTCATCCTTCGTATGCCAGCCTTAACGTCATCGATGGTTATCTCAACGTTCTTCATCTGTTGCATTTCTGATAGCCTTTCTCTGACCTCTCCCAACGAGCTAGTATTCTCATTATATCGCCCTTCGACAGACCAAATCCTACTCCAGAACTTCCTTGCATCTTTTGCATTTGGAGTGTTGCTATTTCCCGCCTATTTACCAACATTTAATTCTTTATACAGCTGAGACTGATTGTTCCGGAAAGGATTATTCTGCCGAAATGCAACACTTTTTCCAACAAAGTTCCTAATTTCCATACCAGCAGTGTGGACACTCTCTTTCAACATTGTTAGAACTTTCATAATTCCTTTCTCCAGCAATCTATACATTCTTTCAAGCTCGTCCTTGGCTTTATGTCCTAGTTAAACTCCTTTTCTTATTTCTTCGATTCTACCAATGTCTTTCCGCCACCCTTTAAGGCTTTCTTCAAGCCGTCTCTGACAGTGTGGCCTTCTATCCTTCAATTTTCCCTTTTTCTTCTGTAATAAGCCAAGACGATTCGCAATAAAGTATGACGCTGCATACAGAAACCTGTTAAGTTCTGTAATCGATATGTTCTTTCTTATGACGTTGTGAATTACTCCTTGAATTATTTTTACCTCGTTTCTCACCTTCCGCCTATCACTACCCTTCATACTTGAAATCCCTATGATATCGTCTCTGAGAAGAACATCTCTTAACTTCTGAAGCACTTCTTTTTCTACAGAAGTCAAAGTTCGAACTTTATCACCACTTCTCCATACATCTGCTCCTTTCACTGGCTGCATTGTCTCATTCAATGATCTCATCTGCCTTAGATCCTTCAAACTCTTTCTCATTACTTCCCCTAACCATAAGATTCCATAGCTCCTCAGTTGTCCGCCTCCCATCATCGCTTACATTTCCCTTCTGCACTTCCACTCTCTCAGTTCTTTCATCCGAGCTAGTTTCATCAATATTACTTTCGTTATTCATTTCATTCCTAACCATCCATTTAATATCTTCTCTTGCAATCACTGAAAGTAGGTTGTTATTTTTAATTTGTTTTAACTGGGATACCAAAATCGCGACACTTCTAGCTCCTCCTCCTCTCAATTCCCATTCTTCGTTCAATTTTCGGATATATTCACCAGATGTGGTACTTTCCCTTCTTACAAAGCATTCACACAGTACTCTTCTTTTCTACGGTTTTTTTTTTTACATTTCCTGTTCTGACTCCCTTCGTGTCTTTGGACACTCTCTTAATAATAATAATAATAATAATAATAATAATAATAATAATAATAATAATAATAATGCTATAATTCGAACAAACTCGGTTAAAAGAAGAAGAAATTATGCAAATTTATTCAGAGGACATGAAAACTTTATTTAAGTACGATACTTAATATAATCAGCCATCGAAAGGCACATTTTTTGGAAAAAATAGATAAAATAACGTTAATCAGTGACCTCCCCCTACCTTGTGTGTTTTTCTCGCTATTAACCTATGCTCTTGATCCGTCATTTCATCGAACTACCAAGATGCGGGGCTCCTATGTTTTACACAACAATTTATCAGTCTGTACAATTGTCTGTAAACTTATATCATTAAAAATTAGATAAGCTCTGTTTTAAATTTCCTCTCTTGACAAAATTTCCAACCGAAATACAAACGGATTTTCTTTTACGATAGAGGATAGAACTGAAGCAGTATACTTAATATGTACAATATGTGCGTACTAAACTAAACCACCTTGCTACCTATGTATAATCGCCTATACTGAATCCTCATCAGCTCTCAACTTTCTGTATCCTCAGACCCTTAATTTCTCAAATCTTATATCACCAAGACATCCTTCTGAATAGATACAAAAATTCTCCTGAGCAGTTCAACATCCAGTGATCATATATCTAATCCTCATGAAATTCCTTATATCACTTTGAATATTACCTTAAATTTTCATTCTATCCCTAAGCTAAGTAGAACACCTCATAATACTCTATTCAACTACTTTTAAAATTAGATAAACCCAGTTACAATATTAAAAGTGCTTCGTCCCTGACCTAGACTACGGACTTGTACAACAAACCATGAAACTATTGTACCTAAAATTCCTGTCAAAACTGCAAAATACCGCTGCTTGTATAGTAAGTACATCCTATAGATACTTTACCTCCAAGATGGCTGTCTTGTCTGTTTGCATGACAAACCTTTTCTGTTTTACTTAAATTCTCTTTCTCCTGATCACTAACAAATAAAGCTGCTCTATTTCCTAAGTTGCCAATAAATCTAATCCGTGTCACGTAACGTAGAGGGGTCCTTGCTCTCTGCCCTTGACCCTAACAGACTCGTAAATCGATACCCATTAACACCTAAAGATTTCCTAGGAATGCTCCTGATTATAACTCCTAACCCATAACTTAGCTTCTAATTAAATATTGACTAGCCATAGTTCTATACATAGATTTAAAGTAATCTATAATGAACAACAACCTTTAATATCTCTTTGTTAAGAGATCGTATTGCAATAATTATTACACAAACTAAACCGGTACTCATTGAAATACAAACTTCCGGATATTAAGAGAAAGGCGAAGTCACCCTCCTTCGTTGAAGTCTGAAGGCAACTTACTCAAATTGTCTAAAATTCCATGCATTCGTATACAATGAAACATGCTACTTATCCATCCATCTATATTTAACTATACTTACAGAATACACAATAACCTATATCTATCAGGTGTAACGGTACTCCATATCAAATGTTCTCTTGTATCTATACTGAGCATATATCATATCTTTCAGTCATATTAAATATTCAGTTTTGGCACCAAATCATAATTTCTAATAGCAAGTAAATCATACTTTAACACTTTAACATAATCCTAAACTTACTAAACCATATCTAACCATACATTCCTAAACTTACTAAACCATATCTAACCATACATTCCTAAACTTACAAAACTATATCTAACCATACATTAACTCGTCTCTCCCATCCAATGATGTTGCAAACTAATTTGCTTCCAATGCATGAATTTTTACCTATACCCTCTCCCAGTAAAAATGAAAATGGAAAGCATAGTAATGTCCTTTTTTAACCACGTTTGAGGAGTGAAAATTTTGTGAAGATGTTAACCTAAATACCCGATTTTTTCAGGAGATATTAACCTAAATAACCAATTAATATTAACTACCCATGCGGGGTCGCAGAAATACCTGGATTAGGACCAAGGTGCGGGGCGAACCCCCACGGAGCTGATGGACCCGTAGATCTTCCCAGGTCATCCGTCTAGAAGGACACATCTGAAGCTAAACCTAGGGGAGGGAGGCATCTTCAGTCCTGGACGACAACCTTCCTAGAGCTGGTGACTCAAACAAATAACCAGTTGGCAAACCTAAACTTCTTAAGGAGGAGATAGGCTCTGTCTATCGCCCGGCTTTCATACTCCTTCTTTGTCTATTGACCAGGCGTAGAGGTACTATCACAGGGACTCGTCTGAATCACCCAGTGGTTGACCTTGTTTCCTGACTAGAGCAAAGAACGCCGCTTTTCCCCTCTCCCGCCACATTCCATCCCCCTAAACTGGACACAGTGGGGTGCTTCAGTGTCATATATGTCGGTGCAGTTGGACTGGGTTGGCTTTGCCTAATAGTACCGGATTGACAGTTCCTGGCTGCTGCTTCGACTGATAGTATAGGGGGCCTTACTCTTTCGTAGCGCTTAGAGCGGCTGCTCCATCAACAGTTGTATAATATCGGGATGTTTGTAGTGCCATGTCGCGCATAGGAAAGGGACCCTGCACTCATCCCCGGTGGGATCTCCTGAGGCCAAAATCCTGTGGGTGAGGACAGCTGATGGTCTACTTGCCTGGTATTCTGCACAACTACTTGTCCAGCACCCCCTCACTCACTCACCCTAACTGATACATTTAAATAAAAGTAAATGACAGCTCAAGAAAAAGTTACGTTTAAACCAGGACCAAACTCAAAGAAAACCAACTTGCCTCCTCCCTCGAGGCTTACATTTACGAATATCCGCCGGCTTAGAACCAACTTAGATGATGTTGAGTCATTTCTCCTTGTAAACACTCCGGATATCTTAGCATTAAGTGAAACTAACATTCACTCCTCCATTCCCTCTAACCACTTTAACATGCCTGGTTATCTCCCACTCGACCGTAAGGACTCGGACAGACATATGCATGGGCTTGGAGTCTATATTCGTAGCACCCTCCTCCTGACATGAGAAATAAAACTAGAATCAGACGACCAGGCCTTTATATGCTTCAGACTAAGTATGCAACACAACATTAACTACTTGTATTTTCTCTACCGCTCTCCCTCAAACCAAGACTGTACCCTAATAAACAAAGTCTAAGACATAATAGATAAAGCACTCTCCCTCGATACTAGCGCACAAGTACATGTATTTGGTGACTCCAATGTCCACCACCGTAACTGGCTAGGATTCTCTAATCACACATACGTAGCTGGTAGCATAACACATAGCTTCTCTATATCCCATTCACTATCTCAGTTGCTTACATTTTCGACACGTTTCCAGACAAGAAAGATCAACATGCCTCACTTCTAGATCTATTTCTGACAACGGTTCCCGATGACTGTACAACAAATGCCCACAGCCCACTCGGGAATGCTGATTACGCTGTGATAATGGTAGAAATCAGACTAAATTCTCGCCTTAAAACTGAAGACACACTACTCAAAACAACGAGGTATTACAAAAAGGCTGATGTGGAAGCCATCAGGGAACTCATCAGAGATGCCCCATGGCAAAATATCTTTACTCTTCCAGCGGAACAGTGTGCAAATGAGACACCTGAATGGTTCAAAACTGCAATTGAAGCACATGTTCCCGCACGGAAATTCTACAGCAAGCCCCACTCTCCCCAATGGTTTACTTCTCTTGTGCAGCTGCCATTTGTCAAAGGCAGCATGCGTTCCGCAGATTCAACTGACATAAGTCCAGCTCAAATAAACAGAAGTATATAGAAGCTAGAAATAATTGTAAGAGAGTGATAGAGACAGCTTAGACAGATTACTATGAAACCACCAGAAAACGCATCGAAGCACAGAAATTAGGAACCCGGGATTTTTGGAAAATCTACAGCAGCGTAGTAAATAATTGAGAGTCAACTATTCCCCCACTATCAAACAATCATGAAGTTGCTTGCACGGCAACTAACAAGGCTAATCTGCTTGCCAGTCGGTTTGCCTCAAACTCCACACTGAACCCGGTACTCCACTCCCTCACTAATTTTCCTCTGCGAAGAGACGCCACACTAGACGATTTGAAAATCACCCCTTCTCAGGTATATGCTATTATAAAAAACCTAGACACCTCAAAAGCATGTGGACCAGATCTCATCCCGGCTTTGCTATAAAAAAATGATCTGTCGAGGTTGCTCCAGTTCTCTCCAAACTTTAAAATAAATGCCTCAACGAATCTTGCTTTTCCAACTGCTGGAAAACCGCTTCTGTGGTACCAGTCGTCAATAATTCTGGTGAAAGAACTGACCCACTAAATGATCCCCCCGTTAGCCTCCTCCCGCTTTTCGCCAAAATATTTGTGTCCTTAGTTAATCAAGCCTTAGTCCAGCACCTAAAAGCTGCTAAACTCCTGGCTGACAAACAATATGGATTCAGGCAAGCCCGTTCAACAGAAGATATCTTAACTGTAGTTTCTGAACGTTTGTTGGACAAAACAGGAGAGGGTAGAGCGGTAGCCCTTGATATATCTAAGGCTTTTGACAGGGTATGGCAAGATTGTCTTCTAAGGAAAATTAGATCATATGGAATCACTGGAAGAATTCATAATGTAATTAAATCCTTCTTAAGTAAGAGAAAAATCCAAGTTGTCCTCTACGGTCGTACATCTAAACAATATGACATAAATACGGGAGTACCCCAGGGGTCTATCCTTCGACCTCCATTGTTCTTGATATTCATAAACGACCACCCTGATAAAATTGTTTCGGAGATGGGTATATTTGCGATGACGCACCCCTCTATAAAACAAATGAAGACATGTCCAAGGAAATAGCAGAAACACTAGAGGATGACCTCAAATCTGTAGTGGAATGGGGACAAAAATGGATGGTCACATTCAATGCTGCTAAGACTAAGCTTGATTGATTCAATAACTACAATAAATCTTCTCTACCAATATTAGCAATGGCCAAGAACACATTGCCTGAAAGTACTTCTTTTAAACTCCTCGGCCTAACATTTACAGGGAATATGAACTAGAATAGATACTTTGAGAGCATTGCCAATGCTGCTGCAAGGAAGGTTGGCTCGCTCTACCGTGCTAGAAAACTACTTACGCCTGGCAGTATCCTGTACCTCTATAAGGCCACCATTCGCCCATGTATGGAGTACTGTTGTCATATCTGGGCTGGTACATCTGCTGCTTGTCTCTCGCTCCTGGACAGGGTTCAAAAGAGAGTCGCCAACCTGATATGTCCTGAACTGTCATCTAGGATTCAGCCTCTGTCCCATCGACGAGATGTTGCATCCCTCTGCCTGTTCTACAAATACTTTAATGACGAACTGCAAACACTTTTACTTTTACCTCCCCGACGAATCTACTCCCGACAAACCCGACAAGCTACTGAGTCTCATCCCTTTACAGTAGAGATCCCTAGGTGCAAGAAAGCCTTTTACTCCAATAGTTTCTTCCCCAGAACTGCGGGTCTTTGGAACTCCGGGATTCTTCTTTCTCCACTGAACTGATGTTCAGAAGTTCAAGTGTAATGTGAACACACATATTTCTACTCATCTCCCTTCATAATGACCTTGCTAATTAAGTCCCTGATAGTAGCCCCCTGCTTCAAAGTGGCACTGTGCCTTGTTTGGTGTGAAAATTGAATAAAAAATAAAATAAGAATAATAATAATAATAATAATAATAATAATAATAGTAAAACTTAAACAATAATAATAATAGCAATAATAGTAGTAACAATACTGCTGTCACTACTACTACTACTACTACTAATAATAATAATAATAATAATGTTAATAATAATAATTACAAGGAGGTTAATAAAAGCAAGGGGTAGACACAAATGGGGGACAAAATAAAATTGAAATAGGGATAAGGGGTGAAGGATTACTAATCCCGAGAAAAAAAGAAAAGAATATATATATATGTATGTATATATGTATATATGTATATGTATATATATATATATATATATATATATATATATACGCAAAAGAAATAAAAAATTAAAGATATAAATAAAGGATAAAGGTTTTTTTCAAAAATGGGGAGGATTTGGCTACCGAAGGTTCAAGTGCACGATAAAGCGTTGCAAGGGAGTTGGGATAGTGCAAATATGTACATATATACACACATGTACAAATTTACATACATATATATGTATATACAATCATATTCCTACACATACATGGGAGTAGCCGGCAGAACTGAAGAGTTTGGAGAACAAAAACCTGGGGGACTTGTTTTTTTTTCTCGTTTTTCTTTTCTCTTCCCTTTTTATAAAAAAAGTCCTTTACTGGGAAAAAATCTGAAAGAGTCCACATTAAATTTCTTGATTACCCGATTACAAAAGCCATCAATCTATTTCATGTATGAATAAGCAGAGCCTACAAAATGGAATACATACGTTCTCGTTTTTAAACATGAGGGGCAGGTTTCTTCATATGGTGTCTCTTCTTTTAGTAGTTCTATTATTCAAGAGATGTTGAGTGAAGCAGGATTTACGTTTGTCCGTTAAAATTCCGTATTTCTCCTACAAATTTTGTGTTATATTTTTACGATGGTCTTGCATAGATGCGCTGGTGTGATAAATTCGTTTTACTCCTATGTTGGATTGCAAAATCGGTATTTCTTCAAAAGAAACTCTTGTGGTGGAACTTTCTGGCCTCGTTTAAACTGTATTCATTCCAGTATTTGTATCAGTAGGAAGTGACAACTAGAAAAGGTGTGTGGAAGGATTTACAGATGGTACTCATGTTGATGTGTGGCTTGGTCGGATCGCTCTTAGCTGATAGTCGTGAGGGATATACGAGGGATGGAGATGTGCCTGTATGGGTGACGGGAGTAGGGTGGACTGAACCGGAGGAGCTTATCTTACAATAAATTTTTGGTACATTTAAATGTTTAAATGTAAGTACTTCTGGAATGAAGGGGTTAGTGTTATTCTAATTGTAAATTATATGTGCTAATTTTTAAAATTACTTCTGACTGTGGGAGGTTACGGGAGATGCTTAAATGGTTCTAATTTTAGGTTTTAGTCTGATATCCTGGGAGGGGATTTCTAAGCTATTTTTCATTAGGCTTAGGCTTTAAATTGATTAGGTCATATTCTTGGTGTAGCTTGTGCTGGTTGGTAGTTTGGTTGCAATTTAATAGGTGATATTAAGTGCAAGGTATTCTGATGATAGGACTGGTTAGGCAAAGTTGTCTGAGAGGTTATGAGTAAAGTAGTTATATCGTTAGTTAGGCCTTGCCAAGAGGCAGGTGATTCAAGGTAAATTATTTATTTAATTTTATATATATATATTCAGAGGGTGTGCTAATATTTTATATTAAAAAGTTGATTTTTATGACGATTTTTGCAGATAACAAATGCTTAGTGGCGGTTACAAAAAAAAAAGATTGGGGGGGTTGTCCGATAGCCCTTTACTAGGGATACAGTCAGTGAGGGACATTGTTTTTTTATATAGCGTTATAAATGCAATATGTTAGTTCCTGTCCAGTGGTGCATTTTCAGTGGGGTTAGTTGCATTTCCGTGCTTGAACAATCGCTTGTGTCTACAACTGTAAATTATCTCTGTTGTTGAATCGAGGATGTTTAATTTATTAGGTGCCGTAGGCAGTATGTAGAGCCTGGGCTGTATGATTTGGATGTTCTTAGTATTTTCCATTTTAATGCAAAGTTTATTTTTCTTTTGTTTTAAATTTCTTACTAGGTTAGATAGGATAGTTTTTGTTTTAGTGTCTATCTCCCAAATAATTGCTTGTGTTCCATTACTCAATAAATGAACCAATCTATATCCAGCAATATATAGTTTTGTGACTTCATTTCATTATTTTTGCTGTTGTATTGTATAAGTTCCAATGATAATTGTTGAGCTTGGCATTATCCAGATAAGTATCCTCTTTTGAACTCTGTCTTTTCCTCTAACGCATTAAGTTATATATATATATATATATATATATATATATATATATATATATATATATATATATATAATTATTTGGAAATTGTTTTATTACTATTAATGGAGGTTTATTATTATTAATGGCGGCTTGTAGTTTTTGGTCTAAAAGTAAAATATTACTTAAATTAAAAAGCGCCATTGGCTCGTAATGTTCCATTCTGTTATACTATACAATTTCAAACATTGTACTCTTATTCAATGTTTGATTCCAGTGGCTTAGTGAAGTATCTATTCTGTTAGCACGAGACTATTCTGACAGGCATTACCTTCTTCTTTAAGGTGTATAATCTATGTGCGTTTGTTGTGATACTATCTCCTTAGGCTAGCTAAACTGGAGAAGATATCGTTTTTTCTGCTTACCTTTTTCCACTATTACTATTACTTTTTCTACTACCACTACAACTACTAATAACAATGAAATAACATTAAAATTCAATATGAATGAAACTAATGAATGAAAGGTTCATCTCATTGACTTAAAGGAAATGCAACTGCAACACATCTAATAAACTATGTTCCCTTCATAAAATATCGCATCATCGTCCGACACCCTCCAAAATAGTTGTCATATGTCAAGGAAATTTAAAAGACCAAGAAGGGACAGCAATAACGAGAACTTAACTTGGAGCACGCCGGAAGTACTTTATCCTTGAGAGGGGAACTTACTGTCACCCAGATCCCAGAAAATACCGGTAGCTGTTGCAACAAGAAATAAAATGTACTCGGCGTTTATAATAACGCATATTCATTTGCAATGCTGATCGAAGGAGTTAGAGTGTAGTAGAACTATGAGGGGGGTAAGTGCTGAAACCCCAGCGAATACAACTGGTTATCATTAGTGAGCAATATTTGAGGATTATCGGTGTAAGAACCCTTAGTGATAACAAAATATATAAATAAATAAAAATAATAAGTTCTCTTACCCCACCTTCATCCCCTATTGCCACATCACTGCTTCCCACTATCAAAAAAATGAGTGATACCGAATAGCCAAGTAGTCAGGGAGGAAGAAAAGACCGAGGAGTGAGCACTGGCCAGACCTCCAATGTATAAGTGCGAAAAGAACTGGGAACTTGGGGACACTTGTTGCCACTCAAATTCCAGAGCAGACCAATGGCCACTGCCAACGAGACATCAATAGCGATCAGATATTGCGGTAATGCAAATATATTTGCAAATGTTATCGAAAGGGATGGAGATTAGTGAAAAATCTGGCGAGACGTGTTGTCACTCTGCCTCCAGAAACACCACAGGCTGTATTCAATGAGATCTTTGATGACCTGAGAAAAAGCTCCTTAATAGCCAATGGAAATTGCGCGTGGAGACAGAACAAATCACTGTACGCTTTAGAACAAAGCGTAAGAATTTGGAATCAAGTATTTCATCATTATATGAATAATAATAACAACTAGCAGGACCCGTGGAAATTCCACGGTAGTTAAAATCTTTTTAAAACACATCAGTAAGAAATTCCTTACTGTTATATTACAAATATGAATGTATGGAAGTAAGTAGAACAAAGAAAGAACTTTAGTTTAAACTTTTATTGAAGGTCAATGCGATCGTAACTGATGCTGTTGATATTGTCAGGAAGTGCTGGTGATGATTGAGGCGGTGACAGGGACGTCGATCAGCTGCTTGGAGTGAGAATAGTGGTCAGTCAGCAAGTTCTTGGGAGTCAGACTGTGAATTTAAAAAACTGTGACATTGTTGACATCGATTTTGTGAAAGTTCTGATGACCCAAAGTTGTTTAATATTTCAGGACATTTTGGATTACACGTGTGAGTTATGAATAGGTCACAGAAAACTGCCATTGCATCTTGATAAAGCTGTTGTAGATTCCTAGGACGTCCTGTAAATGTAGATGGTAGAATAACTGGTACACTAGAATAACGATCTTCATTCCTTGCTAAATGATCCATGAAGCCAGAATATTGAGCAGCTCTTGGTTGACTTTGATAGCTTTTAATGAAGTTAAATAAGCAACCGTCAACTTTTACATATGCAATAGACTGTTCTATTTATTTTGAATTTTATTCAATGAAGATTTGGAAATTCACAAATATTTTTTAAGTCGAATTATTGATATAGATTTCAATTAAATAAAATATACTGTAAATCTTTTAATAAGGAATAAATATTTATTTAAACCATAATTATTGAAACAAAGTATTTTACTGCATAAAAAAACGGTTATGGGGAGAAGGGTTAACTGTTTTGAACCTTCACCTAAATAACGATTTAATGAAAAAAAATGTTTAAAATGTTCTTGTATCTGTTTATAATTTTTGTTAAATAAGAAAAATCAATAAACTTTGATAGCACTATTGTAAGAATCATGCTGAAAGCCATTCTTAATATGGGGAGGGGGTTAACTATTCTTAAACTACACTTAACAATGTAAAAAATAAGGGAAAATATATCTATGAACAATAAATATTTCTTCAGTTAAATAAAATATTCTGGAAAACTTTTTAAATAAGGAATAAATATTTATTGAAACCATAATTATTGAAACAGTATTTTACTGCATAAAAAAACGGTTATGGGGGAAGGGTTAACTATTTTGGACCTTTACCTAAATAACGATTTAATGAAAAAAATATTATGGTCTTGTATCTTTTTTTAATAATTTGTTTTAAAATAAGAGGAAAAACATCTTTGATACCGCTATTGTAAGAATCATGTTGAAAGCCATTCTTAATATGGGGAGGTGAGGGGTTAAGTATTCTGAAACTTCACCTAACAATTTAATAAAAATAATGAAAAAATTCTTTAGTTAAATAAAATATACTGAAAATCTTTAAATAGGAAATAAATATGTCTTTAAATAAATTAAATCGTAAGTAATGAAACAAAGTGTTTTATTTCATATTAAAACAAATTGTTGTGTCTATTTTTTATAGTATTTATATATTTATGCCCTGTCGGTGGGCATTAGAAGATGATGACTGACTGTAAAAGAAGCAAAATAAAACGAACAAAACATAAGTAATAACTATAACGTGAAGCTGTATAAATGTTACAAAATTATTCGATTCGGCATTAAATAACACGAAAAAGGATTGGTATGCCGTAAAACAAAAACAAAAAAAGGGCAAGACGTAAAATATGTTTTGACTCTGTGTTACTCAGTGTATTTGCGAATGGTGACTTTGGTGATTTATTTAATAAAGTCATTCTTGACTTTTGTAACATGTATTTCTAAACATATTTTTGTTATGTAAGGCTCACTCAAAAGTAAATAAAAATAAAAAAGATAAAGTGGCACAGTAAAAAAACCGACCTTGTAACATTAAATGTAAAAAATATATTTATTACTGAATAAAATAGAATAAGCGTTCCATATTACACTACAATGATAGACAGAAGACATCGTTAAAAATGAAAGTAAAATACTATACTATTTAAACTTTGGAACGATACCTTCTATGCATAATTGTCTTTAAAATAATCCGGAACCAGAAATAGGCAGTTCGTATATATATATATATATATATATATATATATATATATATATATATATATATATATATATATATATATATATATATATATATATATATATATATATTGTTGTTCGGGAAGTTTTGGGAAATGAAAGGGTTTACTGATTTTTAATTAATAAAGATTGAACAATAAAGGGAGATAATTCACATTAATTAATGTTTGCAATGATGATGACGCGTTTCATTAAATTATGTTTGCGATGATGATGACGTGACATCGTACGGACAAGCATATTAATATATAGATAATAATATTCGAAAAAGAACAAGAAGGATGTGGTGGTGACCCAGTGGGTACGACAAGTACTGAGAAGCTGGGTGTGTAAGTCCAAATCCAGTTCGTCTCACATAAACACTTCCAATCAGGGACGTTGGTGACATTTCCGTTGTCATTCTCGTAAGTATCCGACCGTTTTTTAATGTTTTTAAGGATATCAGCGAATCGAATGCCATCATCATCACCATGATAATCATCATCAAGAAAAAGAAGAAGAAGAAGAAGAAGAAAAAGAAGAAGAAGATATAGAACATGTTATGGCGACCATAAGTGTAATAAAGTTACCTAAAGATGAAAAAGCAATATCATCACATGGCTCACATGGCACAAAATATTTTTGTTCTGTAGAAAGAAACAGCGATCCCAGTTCGAAGGAATGGAAAGACTGCATGTCTAGATATCGACGTGAAGGGGTAAAGAGATTAGTGGGTCTTAGAGGAGTCTGTTTCGCACTAGAGAAAAGAACAATCAATAATTCAATGACAAAGGATTTGAACGGGGAAAACAAGTGAATTTCAAATATCGAAAGAGACGTAGATTACTATAAACCTAAAAAAATAAAACATGTAACACCATATGATTTGATCAGCGATAAATAAGTGATGTGCGAAATTACACATGAATAATAATAATCACACTTGAATGTAATCGTTGTATTTGAAATCCATATTATGAAAAAAACAATTTTCTGGAATTAATTGTTATCTGTTTCATTCAACTCCTTAAGATAATCGTTTATTGATCAGCCATAATTACAACGGTATGCGCGAGAATAAAAGCCCTGATCGAACCGCGAATAAAAATGCAAAAAGAATACATTTAAAAACTTTTGTTTTTAATGTTTATTTATACTTATATTTATTTATATTTATATTCCTTTATACTTATATTTCTTTATACTTATATTTCTTTATACTTATATTTATTTATACTTATATTTCTTTATACTTATATTTCTTTATATTTATATTTCTTTATATTTATATTTATTTATACTTATATTTCTTTATACTTATATTTCTTTATACTTATATTTCTTTATACTTATATTTATTTATACGTATATTTATCTATACTTATATTAAATTATACTTATATTTATTTGTACTTATATTTCATTATACTTATATTTATTTATATATATTTATTTATACTTATATTTATTTATACTTATATTTATTTATACTTATATTTCTTTATACTTATATTTATTTATACGTATATTTATCTATACTTATATTAAATTATACTTATATTTATTTGTACTTATATTTCATTATACTTATATTTATTTATATATATTTATTTATACTTATATTTATTTATACTTATATTTATTTATACTTATATTTCTTTATACTTATATTTCTTTATATTTATATTTCTTTATACTTATATTTATTTATACTTTTATTTCTTTGTATTATATTTATCTATACTTATATTTAATTATACTTATATTTATATATACTTATATCTATTTATACTTATATTTCTTTATACTTATATTTATTTATATTTATATTTATTTATACTTATATTTCTTTATACTTATATTTATATATACTTATATTTATTTATACTTATATGTCTTTATACTTATATTTATTTATATTCATATTTATTTATACTTATATTTAATTATACTTATATTTCTTTATACTTATATTAGTTTATACTTATATTTCTTTATACTTATATATATTTATACGTATATTTATTTATACTTATATTTATTTATACTTATATTTATTTATACTTATATTTAATTATACTTATATTTATTTATACTTAAATTTATTTATACTTATATATATATCTATACATATATTTTTTTTAATTATGTTTATTTACACTTATATTTATTTATACTTATATTTATTTATACTTATATTTCTTTATACTTATATTTATTTACACTTATATTTATTTATACTTATATTTATTTATACTTATATTTATTTATCTTCACATATATTTATATTCATATTTATTTATACTTATATTTAATTATACTTATATTTAATTATACTTATATTTATTTATACATATATTTCTTTATACTTATATTTCTTTATACTTATATTTATTTATATTCATATTTATTTATACTTATATTTAATTATACTTATCTTTATTTATACTTATATTTATTTATACTTATATTTCTTTATACTTATATTTCTTTATATTCATATTTTTTATACTTATATTTAATTATACTTATATTTCTTTATACTTATATTTATTTATACTTATATTTATTTATACTTATATTTATTAATACTTATATTTAATTATACTCATATTTATTTATACTTATATTTAATTATACTTATATTTCTTTATACTTATATTTCTTTATACTTATATTAAATTATACTTATATTTATTTATATTTATATTTATTTATATTTATATTTATTTATACTCATATTTATTCCTACTTATATATATTTATAGTTATATTTCTTTATACTCATATTTAATTATACTTATATTTATTTATACTTATGTTTATTTATACTTATATTTCATTATACTTATATTTATTTATACTTATATTTATTTATACACCTATTTATTTATACTTATATTTATTTATACTTATATTTCTTTATACTTATATTTAATTATACTTATATTTATTTATACTTATATTTATTTATACTTATATTTATTTATACTTATATTTATTTATACTTATATTTATTTATACTTATATTTATTAATACTTATATTTCTTTATACTTATATTTCTTTATACTTATATTTTATTATACTCATATTTATTTATACTTATATTTTATTATACTTATATTTAATTATACTTATATTTCTTTATACTTATATTTCTTTGTACTTATATTTTATTATACTTATATTTAATTATACTTATATTTCTTTATCCTTATATTTATTTATACTTTTATTTATTTATACTTATATTTATTTATACTTATATTAAATTATACTTATATTTATTTATACTTATATTTATTTATACTTATATTTCTTTATACTCATATTTAATTATACTTATATTTATTTATACTTATGTTTTTATACTTATATTTAATTATACTTATATTTATTTATACTTATATTTATTTATACTTGTATTTAATTATACTTATATTTATTCATACTTATATTTATTATACTTAAATTTAGTCATACTTATATTTAATTATACTTATATTTAATTATACTTATATTTATTTATACTTATATTTCTTCATACTTATATTTATTTTTACTTATATTTCTTTATACTTATATTTATTTATACTTATATCTAATTATACTTATATTTTTTATACTTATATTTATTTTTACTTATATGTCTTTATACTTATATTTATTTATTCTTATATTTAATTATACTTACATTTATTTATACTTATATTTATTTATACTTATATTTAATTATACTTATATTTTTTATACTAATATTTGTTTATATTCATATTTATTTATACTCATATTTATTTATACTTATATTTATTTATACTTATATTTATTTATACTTTTTGTATTTATACTTATATATTTAATACTTATATTTATTTGTACTTATATTTATTTATACTTATATTTAATTATACTTATATTTCATTATACTTATATTTAATTATAATTATATTTATGTATACTTATATTTATTTATACTTATATTTATCTATACTTATCTTTATTTATACTTATATTTAATTATACTTATATTAACTTATACTTATATTTATTTATACTTATATTTATGTATACTTATATTTAATTATACTTATATTTAATTATACTTATATTTATTTATACGTATATTTATTTATACTTATAGTATTTATACTTATATTTATTTATACTTTTATTTAATTATACTTTTATTTAATTATACTTATATTTATTTATACTTATATTTATTTATACTTATATTTATTTATACTTATATTTATATATACCTATATTTATTTACACTTATATTTAATTATACTTATATTTCTTTATACTTATATTTATTTATACTTATATCTAATTATACTTATATTTTGTATACTTATATTTATTTATACTTATATTTGTTTTTACTTATATTTGTTATACTTTTATTTAATTATACTTGTATTTAATTATACTTATGTTTAATTATACTTATATTTAATTATACTTATATTTATTTATACTTATATTTATTTATACTTATATTAATTTTTACTTATATTTTTTATACTTATATTTAATTATGCTTATATTTATGGATGCTTATATTTATTTATACTTATATTTAATTATACTTATATTTATTTATACTTATATTTATTTATACTTATATTTATTTATACTTATATTTAATTATACTTGTATTTAATTATACTTATATTTAATTTTACTCATATTTATTTATACTTATATTTAATTATACTTATATGTATTTATACTTATATTTATTTATACTTATATTTATGTATACTTATATTTAGTTATACTTATATTTATTTATACTTGTATGTATTTATACTTATATTTATTTATATTCTTGTATTTCTTTATACTTGTATTGATTTATACTTGTATTTAATTATACTTATATTTATTTATACTTATATTTTTTATACTTATATTTATTTTTACTTATATTTTTTATACTTATATTTAATTATACTTATATTTAATTATACTTACATTTTTATACTTATATTGAATTATACTTATATTTCTTTATACTTATATTTATTTATACTTATATTTATTTATACTCAGATTTATTTTACTTTCCTATGCGGACAGACGCCACACTAGACGATCTGAAAACCACCCCTGCTCAGGTGCATGCTATCATAAAAAACCTTGACACCTCAAAAGCATGTGGACCCGATCTTACGCCAGCTGTGCTATTAAAACAGTGCTCAACCGAAGTAGCTCCAGTTCTCTCCAAACTCTACAACAAATGCCTTAATGAAGCTTGCTTTCCGGGCTGTTGGAAAACTGCTTCTGTTGTACCAGTATTCAAGAATTCTTGCGAAAGGACAGACCCATCAAATTATCGCCCCATTAGCCTCCTCCCACTTTTTGCCAAAATATTTGAGACCATAATTAACCATGCTCTAGTCCATTATCTTACAGATGCTAAACTACTGACTGACAAACAATATGGATTTAGACAAGCCCGTTCCACAGCAGAAATCCTAACTGTGATCTCTGAACGTATATACCATTCACTGGACAAAGCGGTGGAGGGCAGAGCGGTAGCTCTAGATATATCTAAGGCTTTTGACAGGGTATGGCATAAGGGTCTCCTCAGTAAAATTAGATCATACGGTATCACTGGTAGAATACTTAACATAATTAAATCCTTCTTAGATAAGAGAAAAATCCAGGTTGTCCTCGACGGTCGTACATCTAAACAATATGATATAAATGCGGGGGTGCCCCAGGGTTCTATCCTTGGACCTCTATTGTTCCTGATATTCATAAATGACCTCCCCGACAACATTGCCTCTGAGATGGGTATATATGCTGATGACACTACACTCTATGGCAGGCACGACAGGAAGACGAATGAACACATTTCTAAAGAAATGTGAGAAACACTAGAGGAAGACCTCCAATCTGTAGTGGAATGGGGACAAAAGTGGTTGGTCGCATTCAATGCTGCCAAGACTAAACTAGTTTCATTCAATAATTACAAGAAACCCTCTCTACCACCCATAACAATGACCAACGACTCTTTATCTGCGAGTCCATCTTTCAAACCCTATGGCTTAACGTTCACAGGAAACATGAGTTGGAACAATTACATTGAAGGCATTGCCAGGGCCGCTGCAAGAAGGTGGGCTCTCTCTACCGTGCTTGAATACTACTAACACCCGAAAGTATCCTGTACTTCTATAAGGCCACCATTCGCCCATGTATGGAGTATTGCTGCCACATCTGGACTGGTGCATCTGCTACTAGTCTCTCGCTCCTTGACAAGGTTCAAAAGAGAGTCGCAAAACTGATAGGCCCTGAACGGTCATCTAAGCTTCAGCCTCTGTCCCATCGACGAAATGTTTCCTCCCTCTGCCTTTTCTACAAGTATTTTAGTGGTGAATGCTCTGACGAACTGCAATCACTTGTGCCCCCACGACGCGAGCACCCTCGCAAACCCGACAGGCTGCTAAATCCCACCCCCACACTGTAGAGATCCCTAGATGTAACAGATCTTTTTACTCCAATAGTTTCTTCCCCAGAACCGCTAGACTCTGGAATTCCATTCCAGGTCACTCCTTCCCCAACAGTACTGACGTGCAGAAGTTCAAGTGTAACGTGAACCGACACCTTGCTGCCCAAATCCCTACATAGTACCCCAGTAGTTTTTGCCCCTGACAGTAGCCCCCTACACCAAAGTGGCAATTTGCCTTGTTTGGGGTGAAAATGTAATAAAAAAAAGTCTACTTATATTTATTTATACTTATATTTCTTTATACTCATATTTGTTTATACTCATATTTATTTATACTTATATTTATTTATACTCATATTTATTTATACTTATATTTATTTATACTTATATTTATTTATACTTATATTTATTTATACTTATATTTATTTATACTTATATTTATTTATACTTATATTTATTTATACTTATATTTATTTATACTTATATTTATTTATACTTATATTTATTTATACTTATATTTATTTATACTTATATTTATTTATGCTTATATTTATTTATACTTATATTTATTTATACTCATATTTATTTATACTTATATTTATTTATACTCATATTTATTTATACTCTTCCCATTAGAAACAGCGCAGAAACAGCCAGATTTGTTTAATGCACTTTTACTTGGGTTTTTTTTACTTTTTTTTTTGGTTGTTTTACGGCATATTAACACTTTCCCAGTTATTTAATCCTTAAGTAAAATAGCTATTGCATTTCACTGAATATACAATTAACTTTATATACCCTGATGGGTTACGTATAGTTTTACAAGACTTAAGCGTGCATATGTTACCCAAGATTGTTCGTAAATAAATATGCATCATATTAACTTTGCATTCAGCTCAAGATTACTGATTTGTTTATCCATCTACCAATAGCCACCGTACATTTTTTGGCCTGATATTCTGATAAGAGAACATGTCCACTATTCCAACATGAATATGCTCGATGTTAGAATCAACCATCAGGTCACAGAGGATTAATAAATTATAATATGAAATCATATTCCACCTATCGTATCTTTCAGAATACTCATCTAGTGATAATGACTTCTTCAAGAATCCTGACCTTTTACCTCGGTGAAAATATTCACAAGTGAAATAAGCGGCTCAAGAATTTCGTAAGAGTGTATATCAGGTTGATAATGTGAAATCCTATCAAAGTAAAACTAATAAACGTATTTATGAGAAGTAGACATCTGTTGAATATATGTAGTTCAATTTTTGATTAAGAAACATTAACTTCAAGAATTCTTATTAGAATTACAATCAGAGAGAAAAAGCGAAGTCATTTATTTACGAATCTGATATTTCACCATATACACATATTGTGAAAAAAATATCTTTCATAAAATCTATGAAAGTAAGTTTTCGATATGTAATTTATATACATAACTTTTAGAATTCTGTAAAACTATTTATTTAGATTTTCAGATCTGTAAACTTTGCTAGTCGTCATATTCGGAACGAGGAGTGTGTACCCGTATTTCTTTTTAAGTACAAGTCTTTCACCTGATGCTTCACCTATAGACAGCGATTTCTGTTGCCGGCTTAAGGCTAGATTTACATACGGTTTTCTACGTGACGGGAAACGTTTTGATTTAACGTGTGTCTAGCAACGAATATGAGTGGCAGTTTTGTCTATATTCGCTTCAAAACGATGAAGAAAGATAATAAAAAAGATGTAAAAATAAAAAAAAGATGTATGGCATTTATATGATGTGTACAGAGATGATTAAACTAGCATTATTCTCATGGAAAGCCACATACGCATATATATATATATATATATATATATATATATATATATATATATGTGTGTGTGTGTGTGTGTGTGTGTGTGTGTGTCAGGTCATGTAATATGCTAATGGTAACCCAGTACTACCTGCCTCATGGTCGGCTCACCGGCGACTAAACTGGTCCCCCACTAGACTTGTTTGTTGAGGAGGGTGGCTTGTCTCCATGAAGAATTAAAAACAAGACCTTCCAAAGGACGAATGAACCCTTTTTTCGGGGTAAACGGCCAACTAACATCGTGTGTGTTTGTGGGTATATATGTGTATTAGAGTGGAGAGGACTCCCGTAAGCCGTGGTGAAGGCAACCTTGATTTAAAAAGCCATAAAGTGGGAGACCAGTACCCGCATTAAGCTGGTCTGCAGTTTAACTTGTTGCTGGCTATCTTGCTCTTGTTGCTGGATCTCAACGTTTTGAATCGAGAGAGAGAGAAAGAGAGAGAGAGAGAGAGAGAGAGACATAGCTGTCGTACAAAGCTAAGACGCTGTAACGCCATCTGTGTATAGGTACTCCCTCAGGCATTTGTCTATTAAAATCGTTTTGTGGCGATGGAAGTACTGTTTGGGCTTATGGACTCTAAGTGTCTGAAAGAGGGGCACTCGTATGACAAGACGTTGCAATCATATATATATATATATATATATATATATGATTACTTCAATTAATCACTTAAAAAAATATACAAATATATACTTTTACGCGTATATTTTCAGTATTTACTTCAATAATACTCAATACATATGTAGAGCTACGTAGTAAGTTATAAAATATATATATGGCAATTAAACTAGACAGAATATTCCTCGTTTCATTCTTGTGAGAATTTGTCAGGCTTATAACGGGGTTTCGGCTAATACTCCATAAACCTGACGAATTCTCACAGGAATGAAACGCGGAATATTCTGCGTAGCTGAATTGCCATATATATTTTCATAACTTACTATATATGTATTTTCATAACTTACTATATATATATATATATATATATATACATATATATATATATATACTTAAGAATAATAATGCAATTACTCTTCTGGTATGTAAATCCAGGGATTATCGGTCTTACAAAATATTATTAGCTGCAATATTTTTATAAAGACAATCCCAGCTAAAAGAAACCCTATAAGTTAAGGAAATATACTTATTGAAATGTATTCTTTGTCTTGCATATAATAAAATTTTTAGATTTTGAATTTAACTGTTTCACATCATAAAATTTAAATTACTACATTATATATATATATATATATATATATATATATTATATACCTTGAATAACCGACCATCTTTCCGTTTATTTCCTTAAGTACATTGACATTCACAATTTCTTACATTACCTACTTCGTAAGGCAAAATTATTCATGTAATTATGATGTCAATTCTTCAATATATTGCGACCTTAAAAATGGCCTAACAAAATGAAATAAAAATTGTAATTGCAACTTTTCTCCCAATTTTCGGATTCTGTAATCATGCTCATCTGCTTTTATTGTATTTTAAATTAATTACTGGTTAGTTTTTTGATGAGTTAAAGCTTAAATAAAGTACAAAATCTTACATAATAATTCTATGATTTTGCGCTACGAAACAGGTTCCCTAAAGACTTGTGCCTGTCAACATGCTCAAAGAAGGTACGATGGTCAACATCTTAAAATGTGTTACACAGTAAGACCCCGAGACATGTTGTCCCTAGGATACGTTTTTTTCTTCATGTTACAATGTTATATACGATGTTTTCCTGCCCACGGTTACGATATTTTTCCCGCTTCGTTGTTATTTATAATAATATTTGATTATATGCATGTGTATTATATACTGTACTCTATTTTGTTACTAATGTTTAATGCTGTATCCCTGGCTTCTACTGTATAGATATTTGTCATTTATTGTTGTAAGCTTGGTAGTTATATTGAGTTTCATAAATTAAAGGAGTGGTATGAGCAAAAGATGAAATATATTCGAATAAACATATTTCCGCATGAATATATATGTATATAGGTACGCATACATACAAACACACCACCCTCCCCATATATATATATATATATATATATATATATATATATATATATGCCCATAGACGCAACAGATATGCTTCTCTCAGAAAGTACCCATCGAATCGCATTTTTGAGGACCAGTGTATCTATCGAACCTCATGATAAAGCATCAACACCGAGGAAATGACCACTAGAAAAACCTCAATCACAAACTTAGCCTAAATATTTGGTGACGACTGTCTTAAAAATGAAACATAAAATATAAACAAGCCTGGCGAAAAAATCCGACCGACATATACCACAGCTTCGCATTGTAAGAAAACGGGAAAACTGAGAAAACAACGACATACCAAATATTTGTTGGATTAAGTATCCCAGAAATTCAAGTCACGTAATAATTCATCAAATTGTTAACTTATTGCAATAGAGTCACGTTTGAAGAATATCGACTTCATTTTATACCATAAATTATTTCCGAATTTCCATGCATTAACTTTGATCTATAAACAACATCATTTGATGATATGCGCGTCATTACGTAATGTGATCGACAATGAACTTTACACACAATAGAACTGAACTGGTAACCCCAGGTGTTTATTTTTGATGTCATCTCAAACTAATGCCTCAATAGTCCTCAGACGTCATTAACAGCTGAAGACCACTATAGCCCAAATCAGTCTTAGCCACATATGAGGAATCACAGAGACGCACATTTGCGAATAGAATTGTCTTTTACTAGTCTGGGTGCTCGGCGTTGCCCGGGTGTTTGGAGGTGTGTGTTGACCAACAAAAAAAAAAAAAAACTGGTAAAAGGCAGGCAGGCCCGAACCCGTACCGAGAAGAAGGAAAAGAACATGAAAAAAAAAAAAAGAACAAGACGTATTTGACGTAGCGTTTATCGCCAAACCTGAAGTGGCGAAGGTCAAAATAAAGGCTAGCCAATCGAAAAGAGGGGATGACTTTCGAAAATATCGGCGAAAAAAATTGATTCCTCCTTATAGAAAAGTGGCCACTTGAGGATAAAGGAATTAATGTTTCGATATTTGTCGCCCCAGAGATCGTGTCCGGCTTTGTCCGAGTGTTTGGAGGTGTTTGCCGAGCAAATAAAATTGGGAGTAGCCAGGCAGGCTCGAACACGTGAGGTGAAAGCGGAAAAGAAAGTGGAAGAAAATCTGACGTCATAAACCTTCATTAACATTTTCCATTTTGATATAAAAACAGACTATACGAAAAATCGAAAAAATAAAAAAAAGAATTATAAAGCAAAGTATATTCTTTGCATTTAATTATATTTGCTTAAATGTAAAAATCCAGACTAAATACACCAATATATATATATATATATATATATATATATATATATATATATATATATGTATATATATATATATATATATATACATATATATATATATATATATATATATATATATATATTCTAGTAAAAGTACCCGGCGTTGACTGGGTTAAAAAACAGCCTACAGAAAATGGAATCTGATTTATGAAAGGTTATGAAAAGGAAAGCTTGTAAAGAGATAGCTTCGAATGTGGGGGTATCAAAACAAAAGCAAATTACGATGAAAGTAAAAATAAAATAGATAAACCCCATAATTTATTATACCATACATGTTCACACTGAAACACTTATCACAATATTCTGTGGATCTATATTAAAAAAAAACTTGTTAAACTTTGTGACATATTTCCATTCTATGGAGGTCAGGCGCGAACGTACACCCTATAACTTTATTATACCATATTTCTTCAAACTGAAACATAATTATCAAAGTATTCT
>NC_136482.1:106265569-106415569 GCF_053919585.1 Euprymna scolopes | reverse complement strand
ATCTACACTAAGCTCCATGTCTGTAGTCACAAAACGGACAGAGGAGTTCGATAGTCAATTTTTTTAAAAACAAATGTATACACGAACACATAAATATATAGAGAAAGAGGTTTCTTTTACTATAAACATTTTACGCAAATACTACGAAAATATAAATAATATAGAATATCTGCATCAATATAATTACATGTAATATTTAATTAAATATGATTATCCCGTCAGAAAGCCGAAATAACTAACATGGAATTGATTAAAATAAATGTTTAAAAGAATATGCAAATTAACTTGCAGATGAATTAAATTCCACGTCCCAAATGAAACAAAGTTGTATTTTCTGTATAAAGAAAGAGAAAATAGGGGTTTTAATATGAATATCAATGCACAAAACGCGAATTTATAGAAATATACGTGTATATATATATATATATATATACATATATATGTGCGTGTGTGTGTGTCTGTGTGTATATTTAATACCCAAATTTATAGCAATATGCACGTATATATACAAATTCCTATAAACTCCGATTTTTATACATATCTATATAATTATAAAACTCAAATGACCTTGAACGCGTGTTGTAACCCAACATTCGGTTTACGACTTCCGGTTGCGCATGCGTACATAAACAAATAATAAACGCGCAATAAAACGTTTTGTTTTACTGTGTACGTTTTCAGCGTCCCAATTGTTTTTTTACGTTTTAATTATCCAAATAAACAATTGTTAACTTTCTGCATTGTTTTCATATCGTCCATTTCCGTATTACATTTAAGTTTTTGTAACGCAATTTTCTCACAAATAAATGTACTTTAACCCATTGGCAACCATGAGAATATTTTAAAACGGCTATTTACTCACTGCCTTCATTTTTGTACCTTTTTTCTCCATTTTTCATACACGTTTCTTAAAATATATTCATACATTTTCTTCCACTCTAACAACATAAATAAATAACCCGGAAATATGTTTTTTTTTAATTTACGTTACAAATAAAAAAAATCAACGCGACAATAAAACGTATTGTTTTACTGTGAAAGCTTTCAGTGTCGCAATTGGTTTTTTTTCCGCGTTTAAATTAAAAGATATATCAAAATTTGAATTCATCTTTAAATATTAGGGAATCTGCTCAGTGCACATTTACTTATACGTATGGAAAACCACTTATAATTCAATAGTTGTAAGTCTTTTTTAAAAACAAAAAATTATAAACAGAACGACTCATAGAAATCTATGTATATTCATTTTTTTCATTTTAATATACCCCCATAGAAATGTTTCTTTTGTGTCAATAAAATTATTTTCTTTGCATCACAAGTTTAACGCTAATACATTAATTCCATAGCTAATATGACATACTGACCAGACGGATCACGAGTAGTCTCGTACCCGTATATTCCTATGAATTTTTAGTGTATGTAGTCACATTCATCTTTAAACTCCGATATCGACGTTTAAGCTTACGCCACAGTGACTAAATTGCTCGAAAACCCAGTCAGAGGATTTGTTTATACAGGTGAAGGATTTGAGTAAAAGCAGACACGATTTTGGTATTATTTCTCACCTTTGTCGGTGTAGATGACTGCAACCGATAGAGTCTCTAGTACACCCGCGGGTGTTTACATCAGAGTTTTCTTCTGCTAGATGCATGCCTTAACAAAACTCGGAAGTGCCTCTCTCCCAGTGATTTAATTGCAAATGCAATATATATATATATATATATATATATATATATATATATATATATATATATATATATATATATATATACTAGCAAAAATACGCGTGGTTGACTGGGTTAAAAACAGCTTACAGAAAATGGACTCTGATTTATTAAAGTATGATAGTTTATGAAAAGAAAAAATTGTTTAGAAATAGCTTCGAATTCGGGAGTATCAAAACCAAAGCAAAATATGATGAAAGTAAAAATAAAATAGGTACACCCATAATTTATTATGCCATACCTGTTCACACTGAAACCCTTATCACAATATTCTGTGGAGCTATATTAAAACACTTTTTTAAACTTTGTGACATATTTCCACTCTATGGACATCAGGCGCGAACGCAGATCCCACCATTTTATTATATTATCCATATTCAAGTTAAAACATACTTATAAAAATAATTCTTATGTACATCTATATAAAAAAAAAAAACCCTCATAAACTTTTTTTTTTAATTTTTTAATTTTTTATCTCCATACTTTGTGGACCAGGTGCGAACGCAGACGCCCACAATTGAAATGAACCACCGTTTTGCAGAATCAAACATACCCATTCTTGTGTCTCGATACATCTTCTGTCATTAAATGCAATCAGTTTTTCTAACAATAGTCAATCAAATAGGAGCCTATTCGTGACCAGGCACACACACACACACATTCAGCTATATATTATATATATATATATATATATATATATATATATATATATATATATATATATATATATATATCCCATTTATATGCATTCGCATATATATGTGTGCGGTTATATATATATATATATATATATATATATATATATATATATATATATATATATATATATAAGGGTGTTTTGTTCACTATAACCTTTATATGTATATATTTATATATATATATATATATATATATATATATTTGTATATGTGTGTATATACATATGTGTGTGTATACATATGTTTGTATACTTTGGCAGCAAGTTATTATTCAAGCACGTCTGGTTGGATACGACGGATAAAAAATTTAACACCACTTAAAACATATTTATTTAAATTGTTTTTTTAGGGTAGATTTTAAGCTCTTCCGACTTAAGGTTACCAATACTACAACCTAAAAAGTTATGGAAACAAAAAGCTACATTCTAAATATTTACTTTTAAAATTTACATTTTTATTAAATTATACTTTTTACACAATGATCCAAATTATAAGACCAGAGACAAACATCCTATTAAATTGTACAAAATATTTGAAAATGTATGAAAACATTCAACAATCCAACTTAATAATGAGTTCAAACTTCACCGCTTTTGATGACTTCAAAAATTATATGGTGCATGCTAGAAATAAGGGTTTCCATTAAAGTGCTGGGAATCTAGCTCCAGTTTCTGAAGATGGCTTCACGAAGTTTATTTTTTGTTGAATATTGTTTGCCATTTCGATAAACCTCTCTTGTCATCCATCTCCAAACATTTTATATTGGGTTCAAGTCTAGTGAGCATGCATGATGTCCCAAGAGATGGCTCTATTTTCTTGTATAAAGCACAAAGTCAGTCTTACAGTGTGGATTGCAGCATTATCCTGTTGGAATAATCATACATTCCCCCATAAACGATGACCTTCCATCATCAAAGATTCTTTTTGTAGCATGCTAACATAACGATCTGCTGTCTGACGACCCTGCACCACCTGGAGCTTCATCGTCCCTCTGTCAGAAAAGGCACCCCCATATCATTGCGGACCTTCTATCACTATGCCGTATAGAAACACTTTCGAGGGACATGTTTTTGTCATGCCAATATCGCTGGAATTGATATATATATATAACCATGTTATATATCAGTTTGAAGCGTGTTTTTTGCTCTATTGTATCGTGTTATTCGTTACCGTGCTCTATCTCTTTATTCTGTTTTTGCAGGCTTTTCGACAGCAAGGGAAAACTTCAAATCCGTACGATTTTCTTGTTCCGGTTCAAACTAGGCCATAAGTATGCCGGGACAGCTCGTGATATCAATATTGCGTTTGGCTAACGAACGTGTGGCACAACGATCGTTCAAGAAATTTCGCAATGCTAAAGAAAAGCTCGAAGATGAAGACGGTCGCGAACGGCCAACTGCGGTTGATAACAACAATTTGAAAGCCTTAATTGAAGTGGGTCTTCGTAAAACCACACGAGAAGTTGATTTTAAACTCGAGGTCGACCACTTAACAGTCGTTCGCCATGTAAAGCAAAAATGGGAGTCAAACTAGTTGGGTGAATGGTTGCCGCATGAATTGAACGATAATCAAAATAGTGTGGTTTTGAGGTGTCTTTTACGCTCCTTCTGCGAAGCAAAAAAATTATCCATTTCCCGAGAGGATTGTGACGTTTGATGAGTTGTGGATCCTCTACGATAACCAGCGACGTTCGGCACAGTGGTTGGATGCCGGAAAACCTCCGCAATACTTTCCGAAGCCGAAATTTCACAAAAAATGTTATTGTGACTATTTGGTGGTCTGTGGCCGGTCTCATCCATCACAGCTTCTTGAATCCGAGCGAAAAGATTACGGCAGAGAAGGATTGCCTAGAAAATGGGGAAATGCACAAGAAGCTTCACCATATTTTCCCGAGATTGGTCAAAATGAAGGTGCCAATTCTCCTTCATAACAACATCTGACCGTATGTTGCTCAAGTGACCGTGCAAAAGCTGAACGAATTGGGCTTCGAAACACAGTCTAATCAGCCATATTCACCGGATCTTTCGCCCATCGAGTATCACTTTTTCAAGCATCTCGACAACTTCCTGAACGAAAAATGCTTCAAAATCCGAGATGATGGCGAACTAGAATTTAATTACTTTATCTCTCTCAAAACTCCGGTCCCTGTGCTTATGGGATAAATAAACTTGTTTCCCGCTGGCTAAAATATATCGATTCTAACAGTTCTAATTTCGATTACTAAAGTGTATTATGAAAGATGTTTTAATCTTTTGAAATTGAACGTCAAAAAAACGGTATTATTTTTGAACTGACCTAATAAAAAGAGCTGTGCGTTTACTATAAACTTTTTACACAAACATTACGCACGTATAAATCATGAAGAATATCTGCATGAATATAATTACACGTAACGGTTAGCTAAAGATGATCATCTCATAAAAAAAACGAAAAAAAAACTTAGTGGAAAAAAATAAAAATTAATGTTTAAAATAATATGCAAATTAGCTATATCCTTTGCAGATGAAAGCAATTCCAGGACCCATATATAACAAAGTTGTGTTTGATTTTTCAATAAATATTTAAAACAACACGTTTTTTAATACGAACATGCAAAATACACACACAAAAAAATTATATGAGTATAGATTTAAAGCGATTCGTATGACTTATTAACGAACTTGTATTTGTGTATAATATTTTGCATATATTCTTTTTTGTTCACATAGTTTTATCATTTTTATCTTTTCCGGTGGCAATATTTGTTTGTAATGCAAAAAGACATATCTTTACTGCTTTGGATGTTTTTTCATACCCGAGAAAAACAGCCAAATGCAAATGAACTGCTGAAACGTTTGGATATAAAAAGATGACCTCACCACTTTGCTATAATGCTCTCTCCTGTTTTCCTATAATAATATTGTCTTCCTCTAGCTTTCTATATGTGCCTCTTATATTTTTGTCTCTCTCTTTCTTTATCCCACCTCTCGCTGTCTTTTCTCTCTTTTTCTCTCTCCGTTTTTCTCTCCTTATGTATATATATATATATATATATATATATATATATATATATATATATATATATATATATGCATATATATATATATATGCATTTCTGATGCTATCTCTTTGATCTAAGCCTGTAGCAACTTCTGTTTTTTCAAAATTCGAGCGGTATGATACACCCACATACAAACGCACACACACACACACGCACACGCACACACACACATATATATATATATATATATATACATATATATATGTATATATATGTATATATATATATATAATGAATACGAAATTGTATAATTTTCTTTCTTCGCTTTGTATTAGTAAGGTGCAGGCATAGAAAATGTTATGAAAAGTTTTTTGAAAAAAATAACAACAACATATTTTCAACCGTACCTTCGGTTTTACTCGGTGTAAAACACACACACACACACATGCACATATTTGATTACTTTACGATATTCTAGTTGGGTCTTACGCAATTTTTTCCGGTATGCTATATTTTGTACAACCTTAACTTATATGTTTTTTTAGAGTTATTTGTAGAGATTTGTCATTTCCATCAGAGGCTACCAACACGCCCCTGTTAGTTTACATTCCAGCGAATACTTCATCACAACAAAACGAATGCAAAATATGAAAATGTATACTTCATTACAAAACAACCAGAAACAATTGTTCGATTAAAATATCTCTTCATAAACATTCTTGATTTATTATTTTCCATTTACTTGGGGTTCATGCACATATGATAACTTTAAGGAAATTAAACCAAAGTGTGTTTTACATTTCTGTATATTGTTTCACGGTTACTTAAATAGTTTTTCGTAAATATTTTTGCATTCTGTTATTTTGTAATTCACGTGTATTAACATTGCTTTTAGTTGGAAACTTGATTACCAATTCAGGAAATAAAATAAAACAATATTAACTCAATCTACGATAATGCAGAGCATACTAATAATTTCATTTGATTATGAAGAAATGAAGTTTTGTCAACGCATCTGTTCGTGTTTGTGCCATTTTTCCACCGGGCAACGCAACTGCACAGATCCTGCTAGTATGAATAATAAATGGGGAAAAACACGATACACCGACGAAGCAGATGTATAAATATTTCATTGAATTATGAGAAATTGCAAGTGTTTTGTTGTTTAATCTCTCTTTTCACCCCCCCTTTTCTCTCGCTTGTTAGTAACGTCACATTAGTTTTATTTTTTCTATTACAATTCAGTAGATATTTTAATTCAGTGAGGCACCGATTTGCTTTTATATTTAAACCTTTCGTTTGCAGCCGTTTTATTATAGAGGGCGGAAAGACTTATTTTATGTTCAACAAGGTACAACTTATTTCGAAAATGCCAATTTAAAAATTAGTATATTATATACCCCACTGCAAAAGCAATTTGATTTCGTCTGTTACTTTTTACTAGCAGGGTCTGTTACCCCACATTGCCTTGTCGTAGTATGCCCCCACTTTCCCGCGTAAAACATTAAAACACTTCTGTTGTCATTGTTATTTGTGTTGTTGTTTGTGTTGCTGTTGTTAAATCCAAACTACTAACCTCCCCAAGTTAAGAACTGCTTTCATTATGGACAGCACCAACCTCCGTATGTTAAGAACAACTATCGGAATAAACCCCCCTTTTTATGATTGGCACACTACTCTCGCGGGTAGAGCATTATATTTATGTTGGCAAGGCTGGAATATAGGTGGCAAATTTCTCTCGAAACTCTATCACTTTAATGAACAATTCTCATGTATTTTAACAATATGTACAGAATTTTGTTTATAGTATAAACAATAGAAATAGAACAGTTTATAAATTGCAACAAAGTAAACCTATATAAAACTTAATCTTATAAAACAGAAACATACATTTTATCTATGTTTGAAACAAATATTGTTCACCGCAAGTTAATTGGGGGTGCGAAGGATTTGTGTTTAAACATAAATAAACAGTATCTAATTTACACTAAGTTATTTTTCATATATACATAAAAGCAAAGTTCAATAGTAGTTTGCTTTTGGCCGATGTGGTTTTATAAGTAGATGGAAAGCAGTAAATATTAGTTATGTCCCTTGCGAGCACGCAAGAACAAATATAAACTAATGGAAACCCTATATCTAAAATGCAATTGTTATCTAGTATTGTGTCGAGGTTTAAAAAAGGAGACAGAAAGTTACCAACATTACCAAGGTTTGAACGCGGAACGCTAAGAGAAAAAGCAGGTGTAGAAAAAGTAAACACTTTTAATGGAAAGGCCACGTTAAAGTGTCGCTTGGCTGGTCTTCAAAATAACTCCTATAAAACGTATCGGTAGGCGTGAATAAATTTGTGACACAAATTAAACGAGTGTAAGTGTAACACAGCTGATCTCTCTCTCTCTCCTTCTCTCTTTAACTCTGTCTTTTCCGTTCCCTTTCTCTCTCCCACTCGCTGTATATCTCTACCTGTACCTGTCCCACCCTCCCATTCTCTCTCTTCTTCTCTCTTTCGATCATGTATATACATACGTATATATCTCCACGTACATTTTCTTTCTTGTTTTCTTGCTCGCTGGTCGGTGAAACCTGCAAGGCCGCGCTAAACCAACACTTCACTGTAAATGTAAAACGTGTCTAAAATTAAAGTATACAACAAAACACATGTAATCATTTGTATAGCTTTATAATGCCTTCGTTCTTTTCAAAAAATACTTAAATGAAAATAAAAGAACACACAGACTGTGTATAGGTGCAGAAGCACACAAAAATCCGTTCTCGACTGTAGTAAGCGAAATTATATTTTTATTTAGGGTAGTAACAACTATTTTATTTAGTTGTACTTTAACAACTAAAGAAAGGTTCATATAGCTGTTTGCATTCGTTTGCTGTTAAAGGATCAAAGTTCAACGATTTGACTTTTGAAAACTCTACCGAACTCCTCCATCAATTTTGGGTCTAAACACTAGAAATTTTAGTTATGAGTTACTAGGACATGGATCTAACTTTATAATTTGATTTGAGCCTAAAACAATAAATGGTAAGGGGTCCTCTTTAGGGTCATTCTTTTTTTAATTGACCTCTGCGGTCTCTATCATATTACACATTTTGATCTAAACATTTAAATGTTTACATAAAGTGTATCTAAGCATAAGGCAAGCTTTTAAGTCGTTTTTGGCTGAAAAGTTGGCTTCCAAGGGGTTACAGTTCAAAAGATTTGACCTTTGCGGTCTCTAGCACACTATTAAGCCAATTTTGGGTCTAAACATTTGAAATTTTACATAGAAAGTATCCAGGCATGCATAATCAATTTTTAATGATTACTGGGTCTTCTTGTCTGTTTAATAATACATTGTGGATGATGTACAAAGACTATAGTGTTTTAGCAACGTATATTGGACCTTGGGGAGGCTTATTACTATCCATTTCTAGGGAGGATTAATGGTCGCATCCAATGAGAAGTCAATGGCAAGCGGCTTTTGCGATAACACGAATTCATTTGCAAAGGTTATCAAAAGAGAACTGGAAATCTGGAAGCTTTGTTCTCACTCAGGCTCCAGAGAACACCATCAGTTTTTCTCAAACGGAAATTGATTATTGCCTGTGTGACTACTATTAAGTAAATAATAATAATAATAATAATAATAATAATAATAATAATAATAATAATAATAATGTGTGTTCATCCTTATTCCGAATATGATTTCTAATCATTTCATCTGTTCATTATTTGGTTTGAAAACGGAATTTTTCCAAAGAATCTTCCAAAAATCAAAATTGGGTTTTTTTCTAGTGTTTAAGCAATATGATTTGTTACATTAAACTAAATATTGTTCCAGTAATGCACTCAATACGGAGTGTTCATGGGGAATTCAGTTTTGTTAAAACCTAAGAAAATAAAGATAGATAATACAGTGGATGTGTTATCGGCAGCTCCAGTAACTCTCGCTTCTCCTATTTTGTCATTCAGTCCTCATTCAATGAGTGATTTTTCTGACAAAGGGCGAAGAAAAAGCTGCTCAAAGGTCGGTAGTACTTGGTGACCAGTAGTCTGAGATGTCGGAAAATTTTCTGTCTCTGTCTGTTCTTGTGGCCATGTCACTAGTAAGGGTGCTGGAGGTAAACGTTTGTCTAGGGTGACGTTATCCGCCTGATAGTCAGGGACCCGAACCTTGGATTAACCACTAAGGAGGCTGTCCTATCAGCAGGCGCAAAGTACTGGGACTGCTGTATTGCCATTTGGTGAGTGGATCTGGACCATGAAGTAGTCTCTGGTGGGGCCTCTCGATGCCATACTAGTGGGTAATTGTTACGGCTTTACCTTTTCGTGTGCCACAAAAAAAAATCTCCTGTCTTCTCTCTAACTTTCCTTCTCTGTCCTGCTCTAACCAAGTATGCCGACCTATTCCACAAATCCCAAAACCTCAACATGAAATATCTCCAGAATAAAAACTCGATTAAACCTAGAGCCCCATCTTCCAACGTAGACCCCTACTACCAGGTCTCCTTCTCCAACATCAGGGGTCTACGTTCCAACCTTCCAGAGGTTGAAACCCAATTACAGGAGACGAAACCGGACATATTATTTCTAAGTGAAACTGGAATAGGGCCGACCACTTCCCTAGATGAGTTCATAATTAACGGATACTCAAATTTAACAGCTAAATCTGACACCCAAGATCGCCATGGGCATAGAATATGTGCCTACATTAAGGATGGCTTCCCGTGTCGCAGGGATATCTCTATAGAAGATCCTAATTTACCCTATATGTGCTTCAGGGTTGCACTTGCTAACACCATTGCATTTATATTTGCCCTCTATAGGCCCCACAACAGCGGAGTTACTATCTTTAATAGCATATCTGAGAAAATAGACCACATACTGTCTTCACATCCCTCGGCTAACATCCACATATGTGGTGACTTCAACGTCCATAACGTGGAATGGCTGACCCATTTAAATAAGACAGACGATGAGGGAAGGTTTTGACATGATTTTGCCATTGCTTATGACCTCACTCAGATTGTTCGCGAACCCACCCGTGTGCCCGATACATCCGGTCAATATGCAAGCCTCTTAGACCTTTTTCTCTCAACTTCCCCTGAGCTATGTTCATGTTCCGTTCATTCTCCTCTAGGATCCTTCGACCACTCCGTCGTATCAGTTAAGATAAAAACGAAATGTAAGAAGCCATCAGACGTACCCCTCCACCGTACTGTATACCGATACTCTATGGCTGACTGGGATAGCTTCCGTACATTTATATCTGATTTACCTCTGCACTCCATGTTTAAAAAGGATGTGTCCTCTATAGTATCAGATCTGACCGAATTGTAAGCATAGACCAATTCATACCATCTAAAAAATTCAAAAAAAAACAGAACAGCCAGCCATGGTTCTCCCCAGAATGTGCTGCTGCTATCGCGCACAGAAATCACTTTTTCCATAGCTACCAGCGTAATAGATGCACTGAGACTAAAGCTGCTTTCAGGTCTGCCAGCAACCGCTGTAAAAGAGTAATAAAAAATGCAAGAGAGCTATATGCCCAGTCTGTTAAATCCAAGGTAGCTGATCAGCGGCTTGGATCCCACCAGTTTTGGCAAATAACAAATAGGATCCTGAACAGAAGTGTGCGTTCTACCCCAACAATTATAAATGGACAAGAGGTCATCTCGTCAGCGTCAGACAAGGCCAAACTATTTGCAAAGAACTTTGCAGCTAATTCTACCCTATGCGACGAAGGCCATCAACTCCCCATATTTCCTCCTATAACACAGAACAAGCTAGGTAACATACAAATATCTGTGCATGAGGTCGCCAAGCTAATAAAGAACCTAGATTCTAGTAAAGCAACTGGCGCTGATGGCATTCCAATTATAGTGTTAAAAAAGCTTCAACCAGAAGTTGCTCCCATACTTACGAAACTATTTAAGCGTTGCCTTAAGGAGAAGTGCTTTCCGACTCCCTGGAAGACCTCATCAGTTTGCCCTGTATTTAAGAATTCAGGTGATAAGTCATCTCCCTCTCAATAAAGACCTAAAAGTCTCCTGTGTATTATGAGTAAGTTACTGGAATCCATATTAAATAGAGAAATAGTCAACCACCTCAGCAGGAGTAACCTTAGTGACACATAATATGGTTTCCGCTCTGCAAGATCTACCGCAGATGTGCTGACGGTTATATCCCACAGGATTTGTGAATCTCTTGACAAAGGCTTCCTTTCTAGGGCAATTGCTCTCGACATATCAAAGGTCTTCGACAAGGTATGACATAAGGGTCTACTTCACAAGATTTCCAGCTACGGTATAACTGGAAATGTTTTCTCAATCATTAAATCATTTCTCTCCGATAGGCTCATAAGAGTAGTGGTAGATGGACAAAAATCGGAGGCCTGCAATATAAATGCTGGAGTCCCTCAGGGATCAATCCTGGGTCCAACTCTCTTCCTGATCTACATCAATGACCTCCCTAAACACATACTTAAATCATTCGTTGACATCTATGCTGATGACACGACCATCTACGGCAACACATCAAAGGCTGTAAATGACAAGGTTCTCTCTGATTCTCTCTCCTCTGATCTCGAGCGCGTGGTTCAGTGGGAGAAGATGTGGCTGGTTACCTTTAATGCATCCAAAACCAAACTCCTATCCTTACATCATCAACGCTCTGATCCCCATTTGGCATCAATTGTGATGGATGGCTCTCGTCTGGGTGAGGCCCCGTGTTTTGACAAGCTTCTGGGTTTGACCTTTACTCCTGATCTGAAATGAAACACGTACATCAAGTCTGTTGCCAAGGTCGCTGGAAAGATGGTGGGATCCTTCTACCGCTCCAGAAAATATCTCACTACTGATGCAATTCTCTATCTATATAAAAGCCAATTACGTCCAGGGATGGAATACTGTTGCCATATCTGGGCATGAGCTTCTAAAAACAGCCTGTCCTGCCTTTACAGAGTGCAAAATAGACTTCGTGGCTTAGTGGGGGATGCCCTTTTCTCTTCCCTGCAGCCTCTCTCCCACAGAAGAGACGTTGCGAGCCTATCCTTGTTTTATCGCTATGACCATGGCAGATGCTCGTCTGAACTCCAGTCTCTGGTCCCCGCTCGCCAATCTTTCACGAAAAACACCCGTCTAGCTGAATCCACTGTGAAAAATTTCCCCCACTCTATATCTGTGCCTAAATCAAAACGCGGATCCCATGAACAGAGCTTCTTTCTTAGAACTGAACGCCTGTGGAACTCTATTCCGTCTACCTGCTTCCCTCCGGACTACAACTTGGATGTCTTCAAGTCCAATGTTAACAAATTCCTAATGAACCGCCCCCTTAAGTAAACACTTCATCAAAGCTCCACACTAACGTAATGTACTTGAAATAACCCTTATCCCTGAGTGGCTTCTGGGCCTTTATAAGTGGTGATCACTGTGTAAAAAAAAAATCTTTGTGAATTTGGGCGAGTTCGAACGGTAAAAGTGTACTTATGTCTGAAAATCGATGTCAATATTTGTGCAAACAAGGAACGTGTGTTATTCAAAATGTAATCCACTATAGCATATTTCTTACAGAACGTCATAACAACAGGAATTAAGATATTATCGAGGATATTTCGATTTTAAAGATAATGTAAAATATAGACAATATTAAAAAGAAAAAAAATCCAAGAATTTAAACAAAATATATTTTATTTTTAATACCTTATATTATGTGTTGTAGTTATAGTAAATATGAAGATGTTAAGGAAATTGAAGCTACCTTGAGTAAGAAGCAAAAACTATCGTAGATCTTCAAAGAAAATGAAATTAACTGATTATTTCTAGAAACACGCATGAGGCCCTACCATAATTGGGTGTCAAGGCATATAATTATTTTTATTATTTTCCTATTATATCAGAATGTAGCGTTTTTATGTCTGCAGACGGAGAGATGGACTTTACTTTATTAAAGGTATATAGTTTAATTTATTATTCCGGTAGTCTAAGGTTTCGCTATACTAAGATCGAGCGAAGATGAAATATAAAAATGCGACACTAAATAGAGCCATAACTAATTCTTGCGTAGAAATGTTGTGTTATGCCTGGAAGGGGACAGACCCCGGTAATTAGTGAAACAAAGTAAATAGAATTGAAAATGATATTTATTAAAAGAAAGGACTAGAATCGAATGCAGTAATCAAAAGTTAAAAAGAATACATATTGCAATTTAGATATTATGATATGAATGTAGAGCATTGTCCATTGTGTTAGAATTGGGTTAGAGAAAGTAGACTCGGACAACGTAAATTTAATAATTTTCTTTGTGTTGCAAAAAGCGTGTCAGAGACATATGTAATGTGTAAATCCACATGAGAAGATATTCACGTGTATGAGCACGTTCTGACACCACAAATAAAGATAGAACAATTTAGTTCAGTTGGAAGTCAGTCCGTCAGAGATTAAAAAAAGTTCATAGTTGACAGATAGTCTGGAAAGTTGAGTTAGCCGAGGCACCTTTCGGCAGCAAACCAGAAAGGGAAACAAGACAATGTAATTATGCAAGGAATCGAATACCTGATCATCATTCTCATCCAGCTGGAATAAATGTCTTCATGTCATAAGTAAACCTGTGTCTTCGTTTTTCATCCGCCGAAAGGTAATGCGTTATATCTATCGTCTTTATCAATGTACATTATATGAAACACGCTTCCAGAGAGTTAATTGTCTGTCCTTATCATCAATAATGAACTCCATTCCCCGTGTTGAAAAGAAAAGCCCATTTCATATCTCTTCACATTCATATGGCCCATGAGAATAATATGAAATCTCCAAGAATTTCGTCATCGTCGTCGCCGTCTACACCATAATATAAATGCCTCGTCCTCCGTTATATGTAACGTCCCCGATATGTACACGCGACTACATAATAGTTGTATTCGCTAAAAACTAACCGGAACTATTTATTTACTTCCTGCCTAAATATAATTTATATATGTAAAGTTTAAAATATATTGTACCACGCATGCTGACATAGACACACATCTCTCTCCCTCTCTCTCTCTCTCTCTCTCTACATATATATTTATCTTTCTCTGTCCTCTCTCTTTCTCTTTATATCTCTTGCTCTCTTTCTCTCTTTCTCTCTCCCCCTCTCTCTACACACATATATGTATATGTATATGTATATATATATATATATATATATATATATATATATATATATACATACATACGAGCAAACAGTGAATAAAACATGTTAAAAACACTTTGAAATGAGTTAAAAACATATTTAATCTGAAAAGGAAACACTAGAAAGTTTATAGTCCTTAATCCCTGGAGTTTCGAAGAAATACTTTCCTTCTCATCAGAGGGTAGGAATTAGCAAAATGCGGGATCGGATCTTGCATGCAGAAGTATTTGATGAAACAACAAGTAAGTCAAAGATCTTACTTGTAAACAAAAAAAAGTGAAGCGGAAGGAACATGGTGAAGAAAAAGGTGATTACATATGAATGGATAGTCTGATGGAAGATAAATATTCCGGTGACGGTAAAATCCAAAAATATAACTTCAAGAAAGTTAATTGAATTTCCATTTGCACAAGTAAAATCCAAGGAAATCCCGTAATTGGAAGAAGATGGTCCATAATAATCCAAAGGCAGAAATCCATGGAAAAATTCACATAAATGTGTACAAAGAAAAAAAGGAAAAAAATTCCAATAATATTAATAAAAGAAAAATAAGATATGCTGTTCACTCTACTGCCGAGATATAAATATAAATAAGAAAGATCAAGGAAGAAAAAGAGGAGAAAATGGTGAAAGAGTTAAATATAAAATAGAGAAACAAAGGTAAACATTACCCATACAGGAAATGTTAAAGGCGCGAAAAAATATATAGGGCAAAAAGATATAGGTCAACTAAAATGTACAGGTCATCACTTAAAAAAAGGTCAGCAAGAGTTTTTAGAAGACACTAAATGGGAAAATAAATAAATCAATAAATAAATAGAAAATGAAAAACAGATAATAAATTAACAATAAATAAATAAATAATAAAAAATAAAAAATAAAATATAAAATATAAAATAAACAAATAAAAATTATTTATGGGGAGTGGATGGCCAGTATCTGCAAATTCAGGAAAAAGCAAGAAAAAAAGTAAGTAAAAGCATAGAGTAAAATATAAGTAAATATACATACAAGATATGAAAGTGTGGATAGATTGATATATTAGATAGACAGAAAAGTTTAAAGAATAAAGCAGAAAATGCAGATAAATTACCGGCCATGCAAAGAAGATATAAAGAATTAAAATCAAGTATTATTAAATTATAAAATATTAAGAAGTATGTAGAAAAACGATAAAGTTAAAGAATTTTTTTATATCTATATAAAAGGTAAAAGTAATAACTATGTAATTTCAAAATTGCCATAATTAAATTTGGACTTATGTTTACAGAAAGAGATCAGTTCATTTTTAGAATTTATTATATTGTTAGTTTGAGGGGAAGTAATTATAGTTACAGCTTCAGTTGTGCAGAGGCGACATGACCTAGAGCCTGGAATATAACACTTTACTTTTTTATGATAGTCTATTTGATTGTGAAGGGGGTATTGTTAGAGTTAAGTTTTGTAATTAAAGTGGTTAGAGATGTTCCTTGGTTATTATTAGAATTATGGTTGTTAAAAGAAGAAATGTGGTTTGATATTCTTTTCTTAATTAATGTTGAAATAGCGCCGATATATGTATGTACTATATTGAAAGCTGGGGGTCTGGTAATAATATTAATTTGCTGATTTGTATTAGTTAAATGGTTTGAATTTTGTGCATAGTGTTCAACAAATGGTGGGACAATGTCTGCATGAGGACTATTTTGGAGGGGATAATGAGTGTTGTTAGTGTTAAGATGGCTGTTAGGAGAAATATTAATATTATTATTATTATAATTATTATTATTATTATTATTATTATTATTATTATTGTCTGTTATGGGGGATTGCGTGGGAGCTCAGTAATAGTGCAAGAATATATAACATCTTTATGGATGCAATCATTATTGAGTGGGCAAAGATGTTTGTTATTACAATTACAGTTAGTTTTGGGTTTAATTGGGAAAAGGGATTTTTTGGGCTGATTTAATTTTTTTGTTATTAGATGTTAAGATTCTTTGTGCTAAATTAGGCATTCTTGAATAAGAAATCCCGATTGAATTTTTATTGAAAATAGAACTATATCTGTGTGGGTATTTGAAAGAGTTTTGTACAGTGTTGAAGAATTCCTTAGGTATATTAGTTTTAACATTTAGGCTAAACCAAACAATTTTCTTTCTCCTGATGCGATAGGTGGGCTAGAGGTATTGCCATTACTATTTTGGTTTGGATTATAAATGTAGAGTGGTTCATTGTTATTGATAGCGGCAGATCTTGTTATTTGAACTGGTTTCTTACGAGTCAAATTGTATGTGATTACAGATTTTAGGCGGCCTGCAGAAGGAGCATAATTGTTGTATCTAATATTTTCCTTGTGTCCTGAGTTCCATAAGGCATTATTGAAGAAAGTAGCATTTTGATTAAAACTTTTTATCAGCAGAAAGAGCAGAAATTCTAGAGACGGATTGTACTATAGATTTTATAATTGAGTTGGGATTGTTAGAAGATTTATGGACGTATAATATATATATTTATATATATATATATATACATATATATATATATATATATATATATATACATATATATATATATATATATATATAAACACTCGTTTATTTTATAAAAACATTCGCGTTCCAGTTTTTTTGGCTTCAAACGTGTTCAATACGTATCTTATTTTATTTTCAAATTTCACTCAACGCTTCTAATGGATATAAACAAAAAAAATACGCAGGTTTTTACCCGCCCGACCACGCATTACTATCCGACTACATAAAAAACCCGCAGCTAACATCACGTGAACATTCTTCCACTCGACATCATGGCGAAGAAATAGAGAAATATATATATGTATATATATATATGTATATATATATATATATATATATATATATACATATAGATTGACAAAGGAGTATATCTTCGAAATATATTTCTTAAAAAACTTATTTGCAGTTATTTGCCTTTAAACGTTTTCAATAGTATTTTATTTTATTTTATATATACTTATCTTTCTCTATCCCTCTCACTTTTTCTCTTTATATATCTCTCGCTCTCCCTCTCTCTGTTTCTCTCTCTCTTTATATATATATATATATATATATATAATCTTATAAGGTGTTATTGCAGACAATCAAATAATTACTGATAACTGCAAGTTATGCACGATGCAGGTGTTTTAGAAGTATGTTTTATATGGTGGTGAATGTATAATAGCAATGCATTAGAATGCCCTCAATAAGTATAACAATCCCGGAATTGAAAAATCTTATTAAAGAAAGAAACAGGCCATTTTGACCTATAGGAACATGCTGATAGCCTAACATTACAGGGGTATTTTAGCAATGTTATCTCTCCGCCAACAGGAAAAACAAACCTATGAAATGTGCAGTCAGATTTTGATAAGACAATGCGGCGTTCGAAATAAGTGTTCCTGTTCTAAGAATAATTGAACCATGGTATTTTAATTTTGCATTTTAAATCTTAATTTAAGTCATTATAAAAATCTAATTTCATAAAAATATAGGTCTTCTACAGTATAATGTAGATTATAATGTATTATCGACTAGATGATTTCGATGAGGCACGTAAATGCTTCTTATCGGTGCATCCTGCTTGGTCCTCAAGTAACAGTGGCATATAAGCGATTGAAATTAATGTTTTAAAATTTAATGGCAAGTATCATAGGTCCATTGTTCTCTAAGCAGAAACATGCATTTAAAACACTCACCTCTCATATTAAAGAAACTACCTTTGATTGCATGAACCTGGTAATTCTGCTTGTGCAGTGATACTGGCTTGAATTTAAGATTTAAATAAAAATTGTGTTTAAACAGAAACATTCATTTTGAAAGCACCCCTGTTATATCAAAGATTTTACTGTAGATTTTATATGCTGGAACGTTCTGCTTGTGCGGTAACAAAGCTTCTCAAATGTACATCTGATCTTCTGTGTAAGATGTTAACTTTGGTGAAAATCGCCGACATTCTTTTATCGCTTTTCGATTACCGATTATCGATTATCGATATTACCTTAGACCTTAGACATTCCGATGCAAACATACTTAAAAAGACTGCCAGATACATGATGTGCAGTTGCCTGAAATTACATAAAAATCAGTTCAGCTATTGCGTGATTAAGTACATACACAGGTGCAAAGATCCTTTTATATATATTCATATATAATATATAATATAATTTATATATATATATATATATATATATATATATATATATATATTTGTCCATGATTTTGGGGAAAGAATTCCATCGAAGTGCTCGATTCCAAAGAAAAAAATTCAATATAAGAGCTTAATATTTATTTATTTAAAACTATAAAGAAGGTTAAAAAAACCATTGGTATCGTCGGTTTCAAGCATACATAAGGGGGACCAGTTATGGTAAATAATGTTAGGATCTCGTCAGCTATATTGAAAAACAGAAAAACAATACGGCTGACGAGAACCGAACATTATTTACCATTAATTGACCCCCCCTTATGTTAGGCTTAAACCCGATGGCACCAATGTTCTTCTGATTTTCTGTACAGTCCAGCACTCTTTATTCAAACAATAAATTTCTCTTATGAAAAATTATGTTTTTCTGAATGAAGTTTAAACAAAAAAAAAAACAAAAACAAAAAAAAACTATGACTTACATTTGCTATATGAAGTATAATGAGCTATTCTCTTTTAGGTTGGGATTTTCTCATATAATATTACCTCCTAAAAATGTTTTATTACTATCGATATCACACGATTTATTAATATGTGTTCTAGTCGCCTCAAGATTCTGATCTCTCTCTCTCTCTCTCTCTCTCTCTCGCTCTCTCTCTCTCTCTCTATATATATATATATATATATATTATCTATACACCTACAAATTCGTTTTTCTTTTGTTTGTATTGATATCCATATCTCTTTTCTATTTATTTAAAAAGAAAATACAATGTTCTCATATATGATTTGTGGAATTGCATTCACTAGCAAAAGATCTAGCTAATTTGCATATTTTTTTAAACATTCATTTTAATTAATTCCCTATTAGTTTTCTCATGGGAGGATCATCTAGAGTTAACTATTACGTGTAATTATATTCATGCAGATGTGTACATTTCCCTATGCAATAACTCTGTCAATTTTTAGTCTACAGACTCGAAATTTAATATGCAGTGTACTGAGATTTGGTAAAAATTTTGTGGTCAGTTTTCGGCCAGAAATTTGGCGAGTAAGAGGTCAAAGTACAACAATTTTACCTTTGAGATCTCTGCCAACGTCCACTTGAAGTTTTAGATATAGGTTATTTGGACATGGATCTAACTTAATAAATAAATTTGAGCCAAAAACAATAAATATTAAGGAGTCATAATAGGGGCCAAATTAAAAAAAAATGATCGTGTTTTTGTTTGCTCAGCATACACCTTAAACAACTGGGCAACGCCGGGCACCCATGCTAGTATATATATATATATATATATATATATATATATATATATATATATATATATATATATATATATACTAGCATATCAGTCGGGCGGTGCCCGGGTGTTTGGAGGTGTGTGTTCAGCAAAAAATAAAAATAAAATAAATAAATAAAAATGTGGCAGTAGGAAGGCAGGCTCGAACCTGTAATGCAAAGAAGGTAAAGAACGAGGGGAAATGTGAAGTTTTTGCTGTTTCGACCACCGCCAAAGCAGGAGTGGCGTGGGTTTTAATTAAGGCTAGACAATCTAAAGGAGAGGATGACTTTCAAAAATATCGGCGATTAGAAAAGTGTCCAGTTGCAGGTGAAGATATTAATGTTTTTAGTCAATTTTGCGATATTTCTCATCTGAAAGGTCAAACTTCAAAACGATACTGATTTTTGTACAATCCTTCGCCTCTGTCAAAAGTTTTAGGCAGACATGCAAAGATACATACGTTTATATATTGGTAACTAAAGATTTTCGACCCAAACCGATTAAAAATCTTACCCTATCTCTGAATATACTTTATGAAAAATTTTAAATATTTAGACCAGAAATTTTCTAATTAATTTGGTAGAGACCGCAGAGGTCAATTTAAAAAAAAATTTGACCCCTATTATCGCCCTGAACATTTATTGCTTTGGGCTCAAATAAAGTTATTAAGTTAGATCCATGTCCAAGGATCCCACATCTAACATTTCAAGTGTTTATACCCAAAATTAGCGGAGAAGTTTTGTAAAGTTCAAAGGTCAAATCGTTGAATTTTGACCCCTTAACAGCCAAATTTCTAGCCGAAAATGTATTACAAAGATTTTCCCAAATCTCAATACCCAGTATATCAAATTTCGAGTCTGTAGACTTAAAATTGACAGAGTTATTGCGTAGGGATTTGTACACAGATACAGAGACAGACACACACACACACACAGACACACAGACACGTTCACTTTTATAGATTTATAGATTGCTTAACTTCAAACAAACGGTTTCCTATATTTTATAAAATGTTACAATGGAAAAATGTGTTCAGCTTTCATTATTTGTTCTCGCATATCTGTGCGTATCATCGTACGCAAAACTATAACGTCATTACTTCTTTATCTGAATTTCAATAATAACTTTATAAATATTTATGCGTGGTTGATAGGATCAGAATATACATTGCATTATTTCTGCGTCAAGAAAAACACTGTTTAGATAGCAAATGGCATCTGCCTCTCGCGCACGCGCCCCCGTATATATAATGCGTCTCACCCGAACAGAATTGAGAACAGAGTTTGAACCATTATCTTCGGTATATTTTCAAGATATTACCGCTTATATGAAGTCAACAGAAAAGAAGAAATATTAGAAATTTTATACGTAACATCGCTTTTCTGTTTTTGAAAGGCGTCCAATAATGAATCCTGTTCATTCAGTATCATAGCACTAGAGCTACAAAACTTAACACAGGTATTTTTTTTTCTTTGTAGATTAGAAACTCCCCCGAGATATGTGTGCCTTTCGTCGTTTAATGCAGATTTGAAGAGCATTTTGTAATACACCACGACTTGGCCCTCAAACAACGACTAATTTCGGAAATAAAAGATCATCTGTACACATATTCTTTATCAAAACAACTTCATAGCTGAAAATAGATGAAAATCAGATGATGCAGGCCAGTAGTGTTAGATGAATAGGGGAGAATTTGATAGGCATAGGTCAGTGCTTCTGCTCTGACGTCATGCACGTTGTGGTTCGTTAAGATGTCTTGCAGAAGGAGGATAATTTTACTTTGCTTATAAACAATACGAATAAAAGTTTATAGAGCGTCCCTTTACTTATACAAAATACGGAGAAAACTATCGTTGTTTTTTTTTTTTTTTTAAACCGAACTATAGTTCATTTTTAAGGGAAAATAGTATGTTTACAACAAATACCGCAGTCAGATTGTCTGCAATCAAATAGTTTATTTTCATTATTATTCACTAAAATTGTTAGTTGGTCATTATTTATATTTATATGATTTTTTTTATACAAATAGTCGTAGGTATAATTTATGTACACACGCACAAAATTATTTTTGCGAAATTATTTTTTAAATTACAGCGTGTTGGTTTTATGGACATATTTGCGTTTTAAGAATAAAATTATTTTCTAGAAAAAACAGTTACGAAATAGTGAGTATTTTTTTTAATGACCGTGGGGGTAATCTTCCTGCATAAGCAAAAAATAAGTTTATTGAAAATACAGTTTCGAAATTATTTTAAAAAATAAAATAAAAATGATGGTTCAATTACGATATTTGGAACTTGGCCTTCGGACCAAGATTAAAGTGTAGTATATGTTTCTCACATGTTACACTCCAATTTCTATGACAATTTTTATTTTGTTCCTTTTCTACACGTTAACAAAACGACCCTGGTGTCTAACTGTGTCCTGTGGGAAGGCATCGTAAATAGGTACGATATTTGAAACCTATGTTTACCTAGGTAATTTATGACCTATTTTCGTTTTAATAAAAAAATATCACATTATCATCGTACGAAAATAGGTAGTATTTCGAATAATAAGCAATATAACTTTTTTTACTATTGTTTGTAATAAATACCGTTGGGGTAAATGAAGGAGTAAGCTATTTTCATTAAACTACAATTCCTAAATTATTAGAAAACTAAAAAAAAAAAAAAAAAAAAAAAAAACGAATCATTTTCATGTACCTACATGTGTGTAACCTATTTGCGTTTTAACAAACTAATACTTAATAGAAGTTTTCGGGAAATATAGTTACCGACTTTTCTTTTTCTTTCTATTTTTTACGGTTTTTTTTCTTGAGCGACGCACAATCTATAACTAAAAGGAGATCTGAAAGGTCAACACTACCATAAACGATTTGTTTATATTATAAATACTTCACACACCTTATGCAGGTAAAATTAATAACGTTATTATTGAACATGTAGCTATGTGATTATGAAAGTCTAAGGTGGAAGCAGAGATTACAGTTCTCTTATATGTTCAGAATGGCTTTCAAACATTATTATTTCTGTACGGAAACAAATAATACATATGTAGCAAACGTTTTAATTATTTTCCGACCAACAATGCACACCTAAACTTGCAAGGGTCGTTCATAGTACTCGTGCGTCGGGATCATAAAAATGATTGTCAAGATTACATTTGGCGCTGATATTTTGACAACCCACCTTCACAAAATGGGGTGTCTATTTCGAAAACCGTTCTTTGCAGGGATAGGTTTGGGGTGTCTATTCCAAAAGCCATTCTTACCATGAGGATGTTAGAAATGCCTATTCCAGAAGCCGTTCTTAATATTAGGGGGTTGGGATTGGATTAAGTACAGCCGTACTTAAATGTTTTACGAGGGTGAGGGAGCATGCTTCTACCGGGAAACGCTGGTTACCGGGTCCTGTTAGTATATTCATATATATATATATATATATATATATATATATATATATATATATATATATATAGTCGCTTGGTCTTGCTGAAATCCAGGATGAGAAATCATCAAGTCTAGTTGAGTATCTAGCTTCGTGTTAGTACTTCAGGTAACATCACTGGAAATAGGTGCATCATTACTCGTAACAGCTCATGTACCTTAGCCATACCGAGTAGATCTTATTTGAGCTGCAAATACTAATATATCGTCAGAGTAAACTTCTAGAGAAAAACAATACCATGCCAGGTTTTCCTGACAAACTTCTTATACAAAGATCCGTAAAGCGCTCAGGCATAGTGTTTAATAGGTATTCAAGTTCTCTAGTTTAGTAAGCATTCAAGTTCCCCACGTGCATATGTATGTATATTGTCATCTATGCACAATATAATATCAAAGACAATAGAATATAGGGTGTATACATTTTTAGTATGAAGTATTCTCAACATGTAAATAGGGATAGTAAAAATATACAGTATGCTTATGCTAATGTGGCTATTTCTGTGGCTATTAATCTCGAACGTATTTGTGTATCTTAATCGCTGTTACTATATTCCTTGACCATTGTTTGCTAAATTGCACTAAGCACAATGGTTTTTACTTTAAACTTAATTCACGGTTAACTCACAGCTAATTATATATATATATATATATATATATATATATATATATAATACCTAGAGACACTAGTGTTGTGAATCAGCAGTGCAGAGTGACACGATTATTGCCGGTTGCAGATTTAAACCCTCAACAAATTCATCTCTGACTCTATAAGCAAGCAACAAACCATCTCAGCAAACCTTAACTGCGACAAATATCGGTGGAATTTTAACATCTGTTTTTGAATGTCTCAACGTCTGTCAGAGTGATATAATGATTATAACATATATGATCTATGCATGCGAGCTTAAGTGGTCGACTTTGTTTCAACTGTAAAGTGCTCAACGATCAGAACCGAGTTCCTAAAGGAGCTGACGTAATTATTTATTATAATATTTTTTAACACCCACAGAAAAGTGTGTTTCATCATATCGGGAATCATCAGTGCTGGGTAAAAATATTACTGCCAGTCGGGAGATTCGAACTCAGCAACGAAGTTATCTTGATCTCTATTAGCAAGGGAAAAAGCGTTTGAAGAGGTATCCAATTAGTAAATATTAGATGTGTGAGCATGCTCATGACTGTTTAGCAACACATTACTGCTTATAAAAAAACAAACTGAAAATATACTTTGCTGTACTTCGGTATTGAGTACTCTTATATTAACCTCGTTATATTTCGCTGGTTACCTCATCTCTGGAAAATAACAACCTCGAATGTTATACACACACACGCACACACTAATATATATATATATATATATATATATATATATATATATATATATATATGTTGAAATTAACTCATCACGGAGAAGATAATTCGAAAAGGTAATCCGAAATATAAAAAAAATTAAGATATCGACATATTACTGGGTATCGAGCTAATACGTATTCATGAAAATATATAATCCACATTTATATCTGCAAAACAGATTCATGGCTTCTATTTTGTATATTTATTGTATCTTTCTAGCATGTGTTTGTCGCTCTCTCCGAGGATCATTGTCTGTTAGCAGAGTATATAATCGCCATAAGAAACAAAAATAAGAGCAGCATAGTGGAATGTGTTTCTGTCCGCCTTATTCGTCTTTAAAACATGAGCATGAATATAAAAACATGCGTTTGTCTATGGAGTTGCAAGAATCTAATCTAAATTTTACAAATAAAGCGACTAAGGTACATTCTACTATTTTCTCACATACGTATTCGACTGTCTCACCTCCTGCATTCATCTTAGCCATCATCATGTCGTATGAATCCGAAGATTCCATAGTGTACATTGGTTTCCCTGATATTCCCTCACCAGCGGATTACGGGAAGGACCGTGTGAAGTTTGCCATCATTTTATATGAAAGACATTTTGTAGAAAAAACCGAGTTTAAACTTATGACCCTTGCGTTTTCAGTCTGTGTTATTAACCTCGTGACCACTATCACCTCCATGATTTTTCGTATAATCCATCTAATTTTCTTAAACATGTATTCACCTCAAACGAGGCGCATATCCACTGGGACGTAAGGGAGGCTACTATTAGTGGCTATGACCTCTGGTCGCTATTTAAGGAGTGGTAGAGGAGATTGCGATACATTTAAAGTACTTTATGATAGTTCAGTTGAATTAGCAGGTAACATTGGGTTTAATCATAAGTCTTGGCGGTCAAGGACTGATTAATATAATATGAATATTTCTGGTATGTAGTAAACCCTACATTGAGTGGGAAGAACTTAGATTAGTTTGGGGACGCAACTATTACGTATTCGTCAGTGCACATTCAATTACAACAGATTGAAACAGGCACATAAACATTACGACTATGGAGCTAAATCAGAGATTCGATAGTCAAATTGAATATTATAGTGAAATAATATTTTCAAGACGATCCAAACCAAAAGGGAAAAACTCAATATATAAAATAGTAAGAATTAATATATATATTAATATATTGAAATCTAGAATTTATAGCTAAGAACAAGGCATTTATGAAAAAGAATTATATTCATTTCCTTAATCCATGGATTTTCAATACGTTTTTCAGATTGTCTCTCACATATATGTGTTACAAAAAACATCAAATTTACTTAATCGATAAGTGTGAGGGACACACTGAAAAAATACTGTCTGTATGTATACTGAATGGAGGCTTGTTGAGCTCGCGATTATATGCTCGGAATTTAGACGCATATTTGAATGCATGTAATAGACGTCTAGTATTTTCCTTTATATATATTCATTTATATGTACGTGTTGACATATAGATGCCTCTCTCTCCCTCTCTCTCTCTCTCTCTATATATATATATATTTATATATATGTATATATATGTATATATATATATATATATATATATATTAGTTTGTATGTTTGTATATTCGTGTGCGTTTGAATTTAATCAGTGGATATATAATACAGTTGACTATTGATCTCCAATCTGTCATACTGCCTCTTCATTGACAAAGATTCCGGAACATTCTTACCTTTCAACACCAACTGCTTTTTACCTCGTCGGAATTATTCTTCTGTCTTTGGAAAAGACATTCTGGGAACTTTATATATTTTGGATGTTTTCTCCGATTGTGATTTTTTCAAAATGTTATTTATATCTCCATTGCTTTGGATTATTATTTGTTTGACCTACCAGGAATATTCCGCAATTTTTTAACGTTTGATTGCTTAGGAATTATCATATCTGATGATATAAGCAATTTTTGAAAGCTAACAGATTAAGAAAATAACTATAATTCTTTTCCATATATACCACACACATACATATGTATACATATATATATATATATATATATATATACGTGTGTATGTGTGGGTATGCCCCCAGAAGTGTCACTTATAAATAGGGACCCATGTACACTCACACCGTTTGATGTAGAGCTAGTTACCTTTTCATGATAACCCCCGCATAGGCTTAGTCCACAATGCATTGTAGTCTACATTTTACTGGTTACATCGCTCACGAACAGTGGGCCTCATGGCGTTCACTTTTAACGGGGAACTCTAATTAGTTTGGAGGCACATTTTTAACACAGTCAGTGGCAGCATTTGTGTGTGTGTACATATGTATTTACGTATGAATTTATATATGTATATATTTATGTATGTATAATTCGTACCAGATCGGTTGAAATGAATTCTCTGAAAAGGACACTTTTATGTTTCCTTACAATGATTAGCCTTACATTTTATATCTAGATTCCTTATTCACATTTTTATCAAAATCCTTTATACGATTCAGATTTTAGCGGCATTGGATCAATAGGTTGTAATAATACTTTGAAACAGGGCATTTTGCTTAATTGTGGTCTAATGCCTACATAGCAATGGCACGAGGAAAACCTGAATCATTTGAATTTTCAAATAAGAATTTGATTGTGCTAACACACACACACACGCATATATATATATATATATATATATATATATAAAATAATATAGATAAAGGAAGAAAATAAATTATATTTTGTAAGAGGAGAGTTACTGGTATGATAAAAAGCTCAACCAATTGCTTTGAGGTATATATAAGAGTCAATAAAAGTATTGGGCAATATCACACACAGGTGTATGCTTTAAGAACCACGTTGTTTACGACCTACAATGCGCTAAATGCAGACATCTTACATTGGAAGCACTACCAGATTGCTTCACCACCGCATTAAAGAGCATTTAAACACTACTGCTTCGTCGTTCTATAAACATATTCGCACTTGCATTAATTCAGAACCGGATTTTCACATCAGCATTCTTGCTTCTTCAAGAAACGTAGGTCATCTTCGTATTCTCGAATATTCAATTATGTCAAAAAATACTCCCACACTAAACAATAGACTGGAATTGAGCTCCGCTTTTATAATATAAGTTTAAAACATAAGAAAAACAATAATTAAAATAATAATAATAATAAACATTGTTTTAAAATAATTAAAAGATTAATAAAATCTCACAGAGTTGCCTCCCTTCAACCCTTGCTTGAATAGTCATCCCCCTTGATTCACAAACGCAACAAGTATTTTAAACACTAACTGATTTATTTTAACGTTCTCCTAACGTCATTTTTTGTTCTATATTTCGCGGTATCACGTGGCAAACTCTGTAGCTGCTTTTCCAATTTTGAACACTCTTCCGCTGTCTTCTCTTGAAAAAGGACTAATAGGTCTGAAATATATTGAGATTTATAACACCATTGAATACAACAGAATAAAAAAATTTACTGTTGTTTAGAGTTAAAATTTGTGTGAAAAAGAAAAAAACAAACAACAAAAAAAAGAAATTTATTTCTTTTGTTCTCATTTAATTTTACTCTATATGAAATAAAATCTCGCATTGTTCTTGGCTTTTAATTTTACCTTATAATATATATATATATATATATATATATATATATGTATATATACAAATATATGTATATATACATATATATATATATATATATATATATATATATATAAAGAGAGAGAATGATTCATTTATTTAATAAGGGTATACGTAATTTGTTGGGAGTAACGGGAACTCTTTATACGTGATATTTCAAAGCCTACCTTTTCATCAGAAGAGTCGAGAAAATGCTAGGTAATATAATTGAAAAAACCGAAATTGTAATATTTATTATTAAGTACCCACTGCCTATTTTCTATTAAAATAAATACATTAGGTATCTGAAATAGATATGCAACTCACAATTTAAACACACACTGCAAAAAAAAAACAAAGTAAACGTAGCGTACGTGGTAACTTATGCACATCGGCTGTGTTTTATAATCGATAATTGATCGTTAATTTGTTTTAGCGTAAATCCTATACATTCATACAAATACATAAGCATATTAAGAAACACCTTATTTATTAGCTTACCTCTAAAATACGCCTTGTCTGTTTGTGTGCCTGTGTGTGTGCGTGAGTTTGTTCACAATAGACTAACAAAATGGCTGAACCGATTCCTTTAAAATTTCACTTTACTTCTCAATTTTTATGACTGGCAGTGTTCTCAAATCGGTTTTCATCATAATTCCTCCAATAAATATCAAACATTGATAATCGAAAAATCTTATTAACAAAGAGACACACTGATTAGGACTAAAACACCACACATGTATTTGAGAAGTCTTATCACTGAACAAGGGGGATAAAAAATAAACATGTCGTATAAAATTAACAGTATTTTCTATGATAAAAGAAGGGCTAGTTAAGAATGAATTTCTCTGTTTAGTACACAATTAAGCTATGATACTTGATATTTGCATTTTTAAATGTTATTCAATCCATTATATAAAAATAATTTCATACATCAAAACTAGGTTCACAATATAGACAACAATGTAATCATACGAGGAGGAATGTGACGCTTCTTAACAGTGCACCATTGTGGGTATTTTATTTGAGCAGGCATAAATTGAATAACAATAAAGTATTGGAAGTGTGAAACATTCATTGACCCTCATTTAATCTCGTTTAATGGCGGGTATCTTTCTTTTTTCTTGAATTTAGTTTCCATATGTTAATTGCGTTCAATATTGGCTAACTCCATTTGTTTATCGTCTTTTCCTACAATTTTAGGTATCAATTTTATGCATATGACTTTCCATATTCTCTTTAGCTTTTTTGCCAGTTCTATGTATTGATCCCATTGGTTTGAAACCTTCAACTAATGGACAATCGAATATAATAACTGGCGATTTTATGATTATTTGACGTTTATCAGATCCGCTATCCCTGTGTGTATGATTTTGTACTCTTGTATTTCTATATCTAAGAAGGTTATGTCTATTCGTCTGCAAATACTTACTACGATGTGGGCCTGTGCTACTTATATCCGTTTCAAAATGTAGTTACATTCTGAGATCTTAAAGAACGACCTACGCAATCCACTGACATATATTTGTAAAAGGTGTTCATATGTTGCGTCATTCAATTAGAATGTTGTGTCCCGTTTTATTTCTCTGTATCTTTTGTTTTCCTGGATATTGTCTATTTTGTTACTGATGCAGTTCCTACCATGCATCATCTGTGGCATTCGCTTTCTTTTCCTTTTAGTTTGAAATTTCAATGAGCTCTCTTAAATTTCCTAGCTTGTGGCATTATCATAAGTGTTAATTCTCAAGCTTAAGCTCTTGTTATCGTATTTGTTTGTAAAAACCTGGTTACATGGAACATATTTTTCTCTTAGCGGAATAATCTCCTTTGAATATTGCTTTGTAAAGTATGTATAATTAAATGATAACAGACAATGGACAATTTTTATTTGCCTTATAAGAATGTGTTGCCTCTTTTTCGATTATAGTAATATTTAATGAACATTTCTGAATATATTATCTGTATGGAAAGGCAGAACAATAGCATACGTGTTGGTTGTTTTGGTCAGAGATGTTATGTACTTGTTTCTGAAATATGCACTCATTATATTTTTGAATAGTATAGCTATATCTGTTTTTGCAGATGTATTGCATGTTGAATAAAACGTAATACTCATGTTATTTTCGTCACTTATTTATATGCCGCATTGCTCACAACAGAATGTTGCTCAGCAATGGCCCTCACGTCATCTTGGCGCCCTTGTGTATGCGAATACTGATCATGTAAGATCATGTTAGATTGCTTCATTTCTTGCCCCTCTAGTGTTTTTCCCAGCCGGCCAATCTTTAACCTCTCAAGCGAATATAGATCCATGTTAAACTAAATGGGACTTATAATTATTTTTTTTCGATTTTTACAAAATAAGGATAATAAGCAAAGCGACAACTTTGAAAACGTATAATCAAACAGAAGCGTTCTGTTATTTTTAATGGTCTCTCTTTCTCTCTCTCTATCTCTCTCTCTTTCTCTCTCTCTCTCTCTCTATATATATATATATCTGTGTGTGTAGAGTAAATTATGAAAATATATATAGTAATTAAGCTATTTCACGCTTTATTCTGACCAATATATATATATATATATATATATATATATATATATATATATATATATATATGGGGGAAGAGATAGAGAAAGAGAAATCAATGGGAAGATATCTAAGTGACATACCAGGTACTTGTAACCTAGTAATATATTTTATAGCGTAGACCTATAATAATAGGTAATAAGCAGTGTTGCTTTGACATTTGTAAAAATTACTCGAGGAAATGTTATATTGTTTTCAAAAACGATGCAATTACGCATGTAATTGGTGAATCATATAATCCGTGCTAATTTTTGAAAACAGGATGTCACACAAAACAAACTCATTAAAACATAGGTACACATAATGAAAGATGAAAACAAGCATTGCAAGGCCTAAGATACGGGCAAATACCAAATGCAACGATCGATGACAATATGATATTGCTCCGTAAGCAGAAAGTTAAGATAAGTTCATGCTGTCCAAAATGAAAGGGAAAGGAATGTGAATGCCATGTCGTATTATGGAGGGTGTGTGCGATGTAGAAAAAAATAAAGTTGAAAAACTGAGTAGCTGTATATTTTCTGGACAACAATAAAGACAGGTGCTTCTTTTAGATTAGTTGTATCTATTGGTTCTCCTTTAGCAAACGCAAACACACGAAGATTAACAAACGTGTACAAATTTTATCTAAAGCAATAGTATATGAATTGAGTGGAATTATATATTAAGCAATGCGGTAGAATCGAAACCAGGAATTGGAAGTCGATGCTTGAAGTAACAATTCGGTCAGTTGAGTCTGAGTCGGTAAAATGATATCAACTTAACCATTAATTTAATTTCTTTTAATAGGACCCGACTTCATGTGTTGCTTTCTTTTGTACATTATTCATAACGGCATTGCATTACTAATGTACTGACATAGATTTATAATATCTAGATACCATACTTATTTAATTGTAGGAGTAGGAATCGACGTAAAATGTTTAAGTGCCAGGTTTTGTGTTCTGGCTGAACAGCTCTGGCTTCACACACACACATTTTACTGGAGATTTATAAACGTGGACTGACCGGTCACTGTTTGCATCTATTCTTATTTATTGTCCAACATATCAAAGCATTGAAACTGTAATATTTATCAATGGCGACTCTGAGTTATATATATATATATATATATATATATATATATATATATATATATATATATGTGTGTTTTTATTATTAATACTCTTCGGAAAGATATGAATCCATCTTTCCTCTCTCAGCCTAGTCCTCCATAATCATATATCAATATGAGTGACCATGCGTTTGTGCCATGTGCCGATTATATACTCTATGATAATGCCTGATAATATATGGATTGGGTGAAATATGACAATCTGCTGTCAGGAATTATTTTGAAGAATTGGACGGGGTCGTATTTTCAAAAACAAAATCCTGAATGAAAACTATTCACGTGTATTGAGATCTGTTTTGTAAGGAATATATTGCGCTTGCTGCTTGTATATAATAAAACTAACAAAGTTCACATGTATACAACGGTGTTGCTTCCCGCCAGATATACCATGGATATTGGTTTACGCTGAGTCGTTCGCTTTATATATTACAAGACAGTTACCCACCCTGTAACTAGTTTCTAAACTACAGTAAATAACCCGTTTGTTTATGTAGACTACTCGTTTGATGTATTATAAACTGCGTTCGGATACCCTTTTAAAATAGGTAGACTAAACTAAGGAAGTAAAGATATAACTGTTTTCCAAACGAGGGTTGTGTACTTGAGGGGTTACTCTAACGTATTATTTATACTTTGATTGAATTAATGGAGACAGATTAACACCGTTCCTATTAATATTAATCTTAAATAATGCGACTGAACTTGAACAACGAACACCAAACCGACACTCTACATCGATAAACATGCATTGGCTCCACGTCACATGTCCAGAAATACACTTTTAACAAAGATTCAACCAGTGTGTGCTAAGTTAGCGTACATTACTATTAACGTGTCTCTGCCTTATATAAATGTATAAATACATAAAAGTTCTTGCTATATAAATGTATAACTATATAAATGTTCTTGATATGGCACAGAAAGATATCTGTAATTAAATGAGTTCTACGCTTTCTTCTTCTTCTCTGAACCCTCCTCTTTCTCTCTTACATGTACCGATGTTGTGTTGCTAGTTTCTGTCCTTTTTACAAATACAATTATAATCCTCTTCAGTGATATTTTTGTAGCTTCTTAGAATGAATTCTGGCCTTGTGGAACCCTCTTTCTGCTTACTATTTTTCTCTTACATTGCATTTTTTTTAATTAACACTAGTAGGCGTCTCTTGTCTGCGATAATACTCTTTCGTTTTTGGTAGCGCTTTACACCAAGGTGTATGAAGCGATTTTTATACGCTCTCCCAATATTTCGACTAAAGGGTTACTGTCTAAACAAACCGATTATATCTCAAGCATGCAGACTATAAAATATATGATCTTGTCTTACGGAACATGAGTTTTTTTCAATTGAAAATCTTTAAATCTCACTTATATCAGTTGTAAAAATGACGATGTTTTGCACTTCAAAATCTTCACATAACATTACCAAAAGCAACTGCAAATTGGTTTTTGTTTATGTTTCGTTATATTCGGATAAACCACACAATACTATGGCAGTTTTCTAAGTTCTCCTACCTCTGTTCAGACTCATGAAATAATGGACGAGATTACTTTATTTGTGGCACTGTCTATTACTAGGCTAACGAATTATTTCTATCCTTTTTTGTTTTTACTTAACATCCCTTCGTCTAAAAGATTGCCTCCACCATACCTTTATTTAAGATTATATGATAGCTGTCTGGAATAATATACGGGGACTTTACACTAACAGTTGCTAAACCTTTAGAAATGTTTACCGTAGTTGTGCAAGAAGGGGGTATTTGGTTGCTTAACGTATTATACCTACCTTCATACGCGAATTGACTACATACTATACAATCTGTAAGAAATGATTCGGGTAGAAATTTAGTATTTCACAATTTCTTTATTGTGTCTTCTCTGATGTCCTTAGAAGCTTATGCTTGAAGCATGCATCATCGTAATAAAGATTTTTGCAAGTATGTGTGAAGTAACGTATAAGTAAATATTGATATTGAACATGGATAAAACTATGAGCTATATACCAGCACCTACAAAGTAAATGAATACATCAACCACCTTAGAAGGTGTACGCATTGCCGATAATGAAAGGGATTACTTGAAAGAGCGTTATCGATATGTATTTACTGTTTATACGGAAACCGTTAATTCCATTGAGTATTGCATCCCTATATATCAGAAGATATGTGGAAGTTCCGTTATATTAAAAAGCTTAAATGTATCTTTCTTCCTCATACACATTTGATTAACAAGAATAAAAACTTACCCTAGCGATGCGAGTGGTTATATATATATATATATATATATATATATATATATATATATATATATATATATATATATATATATATATAGTAGCAAAAGTATCCGTCGTTGTACAAAATGGACGAATTCTACAGTTCATTTTTCTCATAATTATTAACTTTCTTATTTCTATTTGGACTATTACTATTAGGTTTCGGTTATTATAATTATATAATATTATTTATAAGAGTTATGTCTTTGTTCTTCTGATTGTTATTTTTATTGTTGCTATATCTATCACTCTCTGTTATTATATGCTCCTCTACTGTTCTCACTTAATATAATTTAGTGTGTGTTTTCACGATCATTTTTGACTTGTCGCGACAAATATTTTACAGTTTTAGGATATTCTTATTGACGATTCTGTTCAAGATATTGTTGTTGTTTTTCGTCATGATATATGTAGATATCCTGCCAGGTGTTGTCGTTAGTGCCTGATCATAGGCTGGAATACATGAAATATTTTTCTATTTTTTCCGATTCTAATTTTATTATGATCATTAATTTCCTAAGACATATCTAATTTCGATATTATATTATCCAGCAAGATTCAAACCTGTGTTGTGTTTGTTGCTTGTTTGTTATATAATCATAGTTGCGTTGATCCCAATTATTAAGCAACGTTGAGCCCGAACACTAGAGATAGGAAAGCACTTAATTATACCAGAGACTGTGTTTAGGATGGCGTTGACACTTTCGGCAACTCCTTCATCTCATCTGGACACCAACTATTTTGACCTGCCACTGCATTAGGTGAATTTTTTTTTTTTTTTTTACATGGGTGTCACCACTTATCAAGGCCCAGAGGCCACTCAAGGATAAGGGTTAATAGGTATACATTAGTCATTGTGATTTTAACATAGTAAACAGTGGGAATTTTGTAACTTGGATTACTTAGGGGGACGATTCAATTAGAACTTGTTTACATTGGACTTTTTCTTTTTTTTTTCATAGGTATCAACACATTATCAAGGTCAAGAGGCCACTCAAGGATAAGGGTTAAAGAGTGTACAGTAGAAATTAGACAATATAATAATCATTAGTAATGAAAATATGTTAAATTTAATAACTTATATGGAACGGCTCATCAAGAACTTATTTACGTTAGACTTGAAGACAACCATATTGTAGTCAGCCGGAAAGCAGGAAAACGGAAGACAATTCCACATGCGTGCAGTTCTAATAAAAAAGCTTTGTTCATGGAATCTACGTTTAGGTTTAGGCACAGAAAAAGAGTGGGGGGGGAATTATTGATAGTGTTTACAGCTAGACGAGTGTTTCTTGTGAAAGTTTTGCGAGGGGGGACCATGGATTGAAGCTCAGTCGAACACTTTCCATGAAAATAACGATACATCAGAGACAAACTCGCAACATCTCTTCTGTGAGATAGAGGTTGCAAGGAAGAGAAAAGGACATCTCCTACGAGGCTACGAAGTCTATTTTGAACTCTATCAAGGCAGTACAAGTCCTTTCTAGTAGCTCCTGCCCAGATGTGGCAACAGTATTCAATACTTGGACGTACCTGGCTCTTATATAAATAGAGAATTGCATCAGCAGTGAGATATCTACTGGATCGATAGAAAGATCCCACCATTTTTCCAGCGGCCTTGGCAACAGATTTGATGTACGTGTTCCATTTAAGATCAGGAGTAATGGTCAAGCCCAGAAGCTTGTCAAAAATTGAGGCCTCCTGAAGACGAGAGCCATTCATTTCAATTGATGCCAGATGGGGATCAGAATGTTGACGATGTAAAGAGAGAAGCTTGGTTTTAGATGCATTAAAAGTAACCAGCCACTCCTTTCCCCATTGTACTACATGCTCAAGATCAGAGGAGAGAGAATTGGAGAGAACTTGGTCGTTTACTGTCTTAGATGTGGTACCATAAATGGTAGTGTCGTCAGCATAAATGTCTACAAATGATGTAAGGATGTGATTTGGAAGATCATTAATGTAGATTAGGAAAAGAGTTGGGCCCAGGTTGGACCCATGAGGGACACCAGCATTAATACTGTGGGCTTCTGATTTTGCCCCTCAACTACTACTCTTATGAACCTATCAGACAGAAATGATTTAATAATTGAGAAGACATTTCCAGCTATACCATAGCATAAGATCTTATGAAGTAAAACTTTATGCCATACCCTATCAAAGCCTTAGATATGTCAAGAGCAATTGCCCTAGAAAGGTTGCCTCCGTCAAGAGATTTGCTAATCCTATGAGATATTACTGTAAGCACATCTGCTGTAGATCTAGCAGAACGGAAACCATATTGAGTGTCATTAAGAAGGTTATTTTTGTTGAGATGGTTGATTACTTCTGTATTTAACACAGATTCCAGCAACTTACTCATGACGCACAGGAGACTTATTGGCCTGTACTGAGAGGGGGATGAGCGATCACCTGAATTCTTAAATACAGGGCATACTGATGAAATTTTCCAGGAAGATGGGAAACTATTCTCCTTAAGACAACGTTTAAACAGTTTTGTAAGTATGGGCGCTAGTTCAGGTTGAAGTTGTTTGAGTACTATAATTGGAATACCGTCCGGGCCAGTTGCTTTACTGGAATCAAGGTTTTTTATTAGCTTGGCAACATCACGTACACATATACGCATATCACATAGTGTGCTTTCAGATACAGGAGGAACTATTGGGGGTTGGCGGCCTTGATCGCAAAAGGTAGAATTAGCTTTAAAGATCTTGACAAAGAGTTTGGCTTTGTCTGATGCTGACGAGATTACCTCAGGTCAATTGTGTATAGTTGGGATGGAGCACACGCTTCTGTTCAGAATTCTGTTTGCTATTTGCCAAAACTGGTGGGCACCAAGCTGCTGCTCAGCTACTTTGGACTTAACAGATCGAGCATACAACCATCTTGAGCTCTTTATTACTTTCTTACAATGGTTGCTGGCAGTCCTGAAAGCGGCTTCAGTTTCCATACATCTATTACGTTGGAAACAGTGGAAAAAGTGATTTCTGTGCGCAATGGCCGCAGCACATTCTGGAGAGAACCATGGCTGGCTGTTAGGTTTTTGCTGAAACTTTTTCGAGGGTATGAAACGATCAATACCTACAATTAATCATTCCGTCAGGTCTAATACTATAGAGGACACATCCTTAAATATGGAATGCAGAGGTAGATCAGTTATAAATGTACGGAAGCTATCCCTGTCAGCCTTAGTGAATCGATATACTGTACGATGGAGAGGTACGTCTGGGGACTTATTACATTTCATTTTTATCTTAATTGATACAACAGAGTGGTCGGAAGATCCAAGAGGCGACAGAACAGAAACTTAACATAGTTCAGGGCAAGTTGTGAGAAAAAGGTCTAGTAGGCTCGCATACTTGCCGTCATTGTCGGGCACACGGGTGGGTTCCTGAACAATCTGAGTGAGGTCATAGGCAATGGAGAAATCATGACAGAACATCCCCTCATCATCGGTCTTGTTTGAGTGGGTCAACCATTCAACGTTGTGAACATTGAAGTCTCCACATACGTGAATGTTAGCTGAAGGATAAGCAGATAGGACTTGGTCATATTTCTCAGATATTTTTTTAATGATAGTAACTCCGCTGTTGTGGGGGCGATAGAGAGTAAATAAAAATGCCGTAGTGTGAGCTAAAGCAACCCGGAAGCACATATAGGGTAAGTTAGGATCTTCCCTGGAGATGTCCCTACCGCATGGAAGGCTATCTTTAATATAGGCACATATTCCATGCCCATGGCGATCTTGGGGGTCAGATTTAGAAGTTAAGTTAGAGTATTCTTTAATTGCAAACTCTTCTAGGGAAATAGCCTGTCCAATGCCAGTTTCACTTAAAAATAAAAGGTCTGGTTTAGTCTCCTGTAATTGGGTTTCAACCTCTGGAAGGTTAGAACGTAGACCCCTGATGTTGGAGAAGGAGACATGGTAGTAAGTGTCTACGTTGGAAGTTGGAGAACCGGGTTTAATCGTGTATTTTTTCTTGAAAATTGTCATGATTAAATTTTGAAATTTGTGGACTAGGTCGTCAGATTTACTTAGAGTAGGACAGAGAGGGGAAATTAAGAGAGAAAAAGAAACGAAGATATTTTTTTGTAGCTAATGATAAGGTAAAGCCGTAACAATTACCCACTAGTATGGCATCGAGAGGCCCCACCAGAAGCTACTGCATGGTCCACATTCCATTCACCAAATGGCAATACAGCAGCCCCAGTACTTTGCACAGGCTGATAGGACAGCCTCCTTAGTGGTTAATCCAAGGTTCGGGTCCCTGACTATCAGGCGGATAACGTCAGCCCAGACAAAACGTTTACCTCCAGCACCCTTACTAGTTACATGGCTAGACATAGAAACAGAAAATTTCCGCCATCTCAGCCAACTTTTCGCACAAAATACTGCCAACCTAGAAAACAGCTTTTTCTTCTCCCTTCGTCAGAAAAATCACTCATTAAAAAATGAGGACTGAGGGGCAAATAAGAAGAAGCGAGAGTAACAGGAGCTGCCGATAATGGAGAGTAGAAAACGCATCGACGATGCGTTTTCTAGTCTCCATTAAAAAAAAACAAAAAACAAAAAACTATTAAGTATTGTACTTAATAAAAGTCCAACGGACGTGTTTACGGGAACGTATGGTGATAGATTCCCCTCACACGAACTAAAAATGAGTACAATTCGTTATCTATTTTTGCAATCAACTCGGTAGATAAATAAACATATATGTACGAATAAAAAAAACCTAGAATTTAATAAAACAGAAATGCACAAATTAAATACTGGCATAAAATGGAGTTGTTAATATTTTAAATCTAAAATAAAAAGCATGATTAAAATTGAATTCACTTATCTCAACAAAAATAATTCCGTCTCCAAATTGCAACCTGTATTGAAAGAAATTGAGTTAGTAGCGTTCAAAACATTTTTTTTTTATATTAACCTTTAAAAGAAACTCGTAATTTTATTCTGAACCTAAGCTAGTTACGTTTTAAGAAGCTTACGATATAAAAGAAAAGGCGGAGGCGGGGGGGGATCTTCCGAAAGTAAGTTGGTGACGTTATAAGTAATTTCGAGATAAGATGGAAGCCGGTATTGGACGAGAAAAAAGCTGGCATTTAATAAAACAGAAATGCACAAATTAAATACTGAAATAAAATGGAGTTTTTAATATTTTTAATCTAAAATAAAAAGCATGATTAAAATTGAAATCACTTATTTCAACAAAAACAATTCTGTCTCCAAATTGCAACCTGTGTTGAAAGAAATTGAGTTAGTAGCGTTCAAAACATTTTTCTTTTAAATTAACCGTTAAAAGAAAATCGTGATTTTATTCTGAACCTAAGCTAGTAACGTTTTAAGAAGCTTACGATATAAAAGAAAAGGCGGAGGCGGGGAGGGAGTTCTTCCGAAAGTAAGTTGGTGACGTTATAAGTAATTTCGAGATAAGATGGAAGCCGGTATTGGACGAGAAAAAAAAGATGGCATTTAATAAAACAGAAATGCACAAATTAAATACTGAAATAAAATGGAGTTGTTAATATTTTAAATCTAAAATAAAAAGCACGATTAAAATTGAAATCACTTATCTCAACAAAACCAATTCCGTCTCCAAATTGCAAACTGTATTGAAAGAAATTGAGTTAGTAGCGTTCAAAACATTTTTTTAAGTTAACCGTTAAAAGAAAATCGTGATTTTATTCTGAACCTAAGCTAGTAACGTTTTAAGAAGCTTACGATATAAAAGAAAAGGCGGAGGCGGCGAGGGGGTTCTTCTGAAAGTAAGTAGGTGACGTTGTAAGTAATTTCGAGAATAGTTTGAACACGGTATTGGACGAGAAAAAAAAAGTTGGCCCTTTATAAAACAGAAATACACAAATTAAATACTGAAATAAGACGGAGTTGTTAATATTTTAAATCTAAAATAAAAAGCATGATTAAAATTGAAATCACTTATCTCAACAAAAACAATTCTGTCTCCAAATGTCAACCTGTATTGAAAGAAATTGAGTTAGTAGCGTTCAAAACATTTTTTTTTACATTAACCGTTAAAAGAAAATCGTGATTTTATTCTGAACTTAAGCTAGTTACGTTTTAAGAAGCTTACGATATAAAAGAAAAGGCGGAGGGGGGAGAGAGGTGTTTCCGAAAGCAAGTTGATGACGTTGTAAGTAATTTCGAGATAAGATGGAAGCCGGTATTGGACGAGAAAAAAAGTTGGCCTTTAATAAAACAGAAATACACAAATTAAATACCTAAATAAGATGGAGTTGTTAATATTTTAAATCTAAAATAAAAAAGCATGATTAAAATTGAAATCACTTATCTCAACAAAAACAATTCCGTCACAAAATTGCCAACTGTATTGAAAGAAATCAGTCAGTAGCGTTCAAAACATTTTATTTTATTAACCGTTAAAAGAAAATCGTGATTTTATTCTGAACCTAAGCTAGTAACGTTTTAAGAAGCTTACGATATAAAAGAAAAGGCGGAGGCGGGTGGGGGTTTCTTCCGAAAGTAAGTTGGTGAAGTTATAAGTAATTTCGAGATAAGATGGAAGCCGGTATTGGACGAGAAAAAAAAAGTTGGCCCTTAATAAAACAGAAATACACAAATTAAATACTGAAATAAGATGGAGTTGTTAATATTTTAAATCTAAAATAAAAAGCATGATTCAAATTGAATTCACTTATCTCAACAAAAACAATTCTGTCTCCAAATTGCAACCTGTATTGAAAGAAATTGAGTTAGTAGCGTTCAAAACATTTTTTTAAAATTAACCGTTAAAAGAAAATCGTGATTTTATTCTGAACCTAAGCTAGTAACGTTGTAAGAAGCTTACAATATAAAAGAAAAGGCGGAGGCGGGGGGGGATCTTCCGAAAGTAAGTTGGTGACGTTATAAGTAATTTCGAGATAAGATGGAAGCCGGTATTGGACGAGAAAAAAAGCTGGCCTTTAATAAAACAGAAATACACAAATTAAATACTGAACTAAAATGAAGTTGTTAATATTTTAAATCTTAAATAAAAAGCATGATTAAAATTGAAATCACTTATCTCAACAAAAACAATTCTGTCTCCAAATTGCAACCTGTATTGAAAGAAATTGAGTTAGCAGCGTTCAAAACATTTTTCTTTTAAATTAACCGTTAAAAGAAAATCGTGATTTTAATCTGAACCTAAGCTAGTAACGTTTTAAGAAGCTTACGATATAAAAGAAAAGGCGAAGGCGGGGAGGGGGGTTCTTCCGAAAGTAAGTTGGTGACGTTATAAGTAATTTCGAGATAAGATGGAAGCCGGTATTGGACGAGAAAAAAAAAGCTGGCCTTTAATAAAACAGAAATACACAAATTAAATACTGAAATAAGATGGAGTTGTTAATATTTTAAATCTAAAATAAAAAGCATGATTAAAATTTAAATCACTTATCTCAACAAAAACAAGTTGGCTATGCGGAAACCAGCCTCACTTTACACACACTCTATTGCGAATCATCCTTCATCTCAAAGATATTTAGATATTCTATATCCTTGCGACTGATGAAGCGCTTTATATATTGCTTGTCTTCTTAAATACATCTAGGTTTTTAGAATTATTTCTAAGTCTACGTTCGATAGAATTAAGAGTCTTGTTTGTTTGGTAAAGGGTAATTTGAGTCCGAGTTTACGTATATGTAATCGGCATCATCCTTCATCTATGGAGTATAATAATGAACATAAGCTCGAGCCGTATTTCAAGGATAATGTAATTTACTCAACGATGTGCAGTCAAATGTTATCTCAATCATCTCCTGTTAAAAACGACCGTCGCGACATGCAGTTGAAACAGAAACGTTTTAGGAGGACAGGAAGGTTCGTGGAAAGAACAAGAAGCGAACAAAACGTGTACAGAATTACTTAAAACTTTACTGCAAATAAGACACCAGGAGACATCAAGTGTCTGTTGCGCGGAAACCTCTCCACCGCTTCCGGATAAAAAGGTGACGTCAACGTCTTAATGAATTGCCTTTCTTCTGGTTCGAGAATGTTCCTATTTTGTTTGTGCTGTCGTGAAACTTTAATCGCAGTTATGGTAGAAGGGGTAACATGAAGTGTGATTTTATAATGCTATTAGGATTTTCAAAATTCATGTATAATAGGATATATATGTATTTTAATTATGTATTTTCCAGTGAGTGTGAATATATATATATATATATATTCTATATATATTTTATATATATGTATATATATATTCGATATATATTTTATATATATATATGGATATATATATATATATATATATATATATATATAGAGAGAGAGAGAGAGAGAGAGAGAGAGAGAGAGAGAATTTTCAAAAAAGAAATTGCTTCATTAAATAGAATTGTAATTTAATAAAAATAAAAATGATTCGAAACATCCCGATCCGATCCGTGACGCAATTCAATCATAATGGCTTGGACCAACGTCAACTGGAATTCATTTGGGATGATGTGATTCTATGCAGGAGTCCGTGAATTTATCTTAAACAACCATTTTAGAGGCGTGCAATATGGTTTCCGTTCTGCTAGATCTACAGCAGAAGTGCTAAGTTATATCTCATACAATTAGCTAATTTCTCGACGGAGCCCTCCTCTCAATTTCTCTTGGCATATCAAAGCCCTTTAATTAGGTAGGCATAAAGGTCTACTTTACTAAATCTCCGGCTATGGTATATCTGGACATGTCTTCTCAGTTATTAAATCATTTCTCTCTGATAGGTCCAAAAGAGTAGGGTTGATGGGCAGCAATCCGAAGCTCTCAGTATTAAGACTGGAGTCCCTCAGGAGTCCATTTTGCCCCCAACTTTCTTCCTGATCTACATTAATGATTTTCCAAATCACACCCTTACATCATTCGTAGACATGTATGCTGACGATACTACAATCTATGATAGCACATCAAAGACCATAAACGACAAAGTACTCTCTGATTCTGCCTCCTCTGATATTGCGCATAATGTACAATGCAGAAAAGATTGGCTGGTTACTTTTAATGCATCTAAAACCAAGCTTCTAGCACTACACTACCTACACTCTGAAGCCAATCTAGCATCGGTGGAAATCGCGCTCGTTTAGGAGAGGCTTTATGTTTTGACAAGCTTCTGGGCTTGACCTTTACTCCTGGCCTTAAATGGAACACGTATATCAAATCCATTGCTTAGATCGCAGGAAAATGGTGGGTCTCTTCTTCTGTTTCAGTACATATCGCACTCCTGATACCATTCTCTACCTATATAAAAGCCATGTACAGCCAACGATGGAGGTATATTGCCACATCTGGACAGGAGCTGCTAGAAGCAGCCTATCACGCCTGTACAGAGTTCAAAATAGACTTCGTAACTTAGTTGGGGATGCCTTTTTTCTTTTCTCTTCAACCTCTTTCCCACAGAAGAGACGTTGCGAGCCTGTCTCTTTTTTATCGTTATTTTCGTGACAAGTATTAAGCTGAGCTTCAATCTATGGTCCCCCCCTCGCCAAACATCCACGAAAAACACTCGTCTAGCCAAAACCACTATCAATAATTTCTCACACTCTTTATCTCTGCCTAGGCCTAAATGCAGATTCCATGAAAAAAGCTTCTTTCTTAGAATTGCACGCCTGTGGAACTCTCTTCCGATTGCCTGCTTTCCATCTGATTACAATCTGACTGTTTTCAAGTCCTACGAAAACAAGTTCTTGATGAACCGTCCCCTAAGTAATCTAATTTACAAAATTCCCACTACTTATATTTAGTAGGCTATAATCACATAGACAAAGGTATCCCCATTAACATTCACCCTCGATTGGCTCCGGGCCTTGATAAGTTGTAATCTTGTGTAAAAAAAGGTAAACTTTGGCATTAAGCTATTTAACTGAAAAAATATTTAGTTCAGTTTCACACACAATTAGCCGACACATTTTTAACACAGAAAATACTCATTATTTATCTTTTCTTGCTATCAGCCCTTCATGTATTTTATATCCAATTCGCTCTTGTGTTTCCGTAAATCATCTTTAAGTCAAACAGGTCCGCTTCCGAAGGGGTTGAAGGAGCTTGTAGAGTGTACGTTTTGAATCGTCACACGTTTTTTTCCTTTTTGTCTGCTCCTTCATTTTACTTCGACCTTAATACCTATATATGCATAAAACTCCACCCTCCATCCGCTTTTCTTTTATAACGCAACTTTCTTAAAACGTGACTAGCTAAAGTCCAGAATAAAATCACGCTTTTCTTTTAACGGTTAATTTGAAAAAAAGTCTTTTGAACGCGTTTATTATAAAAAGTTACAGTTTGCCTTTTGGAGACGGAAATGTTTTTGTTTTTTAGATAAGGTACTTTTATTTTTAGATTCAAATATTAATAACTACATTTTATTTCAGTATTTAATTTATGTATTTCTGGTATATTAAATGCTAGCTTTTTTCTCGTCCATAAATGTTTATTTATGTACCAAGTTGATTGCAAAAATAGATTACATAATTGTATTCATTTTTAGATCGTGAGAAGGAAATCTATCACCATACTTTCCCTTAAACACCTCCGTTAGACATTTAAGTATCATAATTAATATTTTTTAATGGATAGTAGAAAACGCATTGTGGATGCGTTATCGGCAGTCCCGTCACTCTCGCTTCTCTTTATTTGTCACTCAGTCCTCATTTTTTAATGAGTAATTTTTCTGGCGAAGGGAGAAGAAAAAGCTGTTTTCTAGGTTGGCAATATTTTGCGCGAACAGTTGGCCAAGATGGCGGAAATTTTCTGTTTCTATATCTATCCTTGTGGCCATGTGACTAGTAAAGATGCTGGAGGTAACCGCTTTATATGGGCTGACGTTATTTGCCTTATAGTCAGGGACCCAAACTTTGGATTAATCACTAAAGAGGCTGTCCTATCAGCAGGTGCAAAGTACTGAGGCTGCTGTATTGCCATTTGATGAATGGATTCTGAACCATGCAGTAGCTTCTGGCGGGGCCTCTCGATGCCATATTAGTGGGTAATTGTGACGGTTTTACCTTATCATGTGCTACAAAAAATCTTCGTTTCTTTTTCTCTCTTAGTTTCTCCTCTCTATCCTGCTCTAAGTAAATCTGACCACCTAGTTCACAAATTCCAAAATTCCATCATGACTAATTTCAAGAAAAAATACACGAGTAAACCCGGTTCTCCAACTTCCAACGTAGACAGCTACTACTATGTATCCTTCTCCAACATCAGGGGTCTACGTTCTAAACTTCCAGAGGTTGAAACCCAATTACAGGAGACTAAACCAGACCTTTTATTTTTAAGCGAAATTGTCATTGGACAGGCTATTTCCCTAGAAGAGTCCGCAATTAAAGGATACTCTAACTTAACTTCTAAATCTGACCCCCAAGATCGCCATGGGCATGGAATATGTGCCTATATTAAAGATGGCTTTCCATGTGGTACGGAACATCTCCAGAGAAGATCCTAACTCACCCTATATGTGCTTCCGGGTTGCATTAGCTCACACTACGGCATTCATATTTACTCTCTATCGCCCCCACAACAGCGGAGTTACTATCTTTAAAAGCATATCTGAGAAAATTGACCAAGTCCTATCTGCTTATCCTGCAGCTAACATTCACGTATGTGGAGACTTCAATGTTCACAACGTCGAATGGTTGACCCACTCAAACAAGACCGATGATGAGGGGAGGTTGTGTCATGATTTCTCCATTGCTTATGACCTCACTCAAATTGTTCACGAACCCACCCGTGTGCCCGACAATGACGGTCAGTATGCGAGTCTACTAGACATTTTTCTCACAATTGGCCTGAACTATGTTCAGCTTCTGTTCTGTCTCCTCTTGGATGTTCGGACCACTCTTTTGTAGCAAATAGCAAACAGAATCTAGTTACAGAATCCTGAACAGAAGCGTGTGCTCTATCCCAACTATCATCAATGGACTTGAGGTAATCTTGTCAGCATCAGACAAAGCCAAACTCTTTGCCCAGAACTTTGCAGCTTATTCTACCCTTTGCGACAAAGACCGCCAACCCCCAATATTTCCTCCAGTATCAGAAAACACGCTATGTGATATACATATATTTGTACGTAATGTTGCCAAGCTAATCAAAAACCTTGATTCCAGTAAAGCAACTGGCACTGACGGTATTCTAATTGTAGTACTCAAAAAACTTCAACCTGAATTAGCGCCCATACTTACAAAACTGTTTAAACGTCGTCTGAAGGAGAATAGAAAATATCATCAGTATGCCCTGTATTTAGGAATTCAGGTGATCGCTCAACTCCTTCTCAGTACAGGCCAATAAGTCTCCTGTGCGTCCTGAGGAAGTTGCTGGAATCTGTTTTAAATACAGAAGTAATCAACCATCTCAACAAAAATAACCTTCTTAATGACACTTAATATGATTTCCGTTCTGATAGATCTACAGCAGATGTGCTTACAGTTATACTTCATAGGATTAGCAAATCTCTTGACGGAGGCAATATTTCTAGGGCAATTGCTCTTGACATATGTAAGACTTTGATAGGGTATGGCATAAAGTTTTACTTCATAAGATATCTAGCTATGTTATAGCTGGAAATGTCTTCTCAATTATTAAATCATTTCTTTCTGATAGGTTCATAAGAGTAGTAGTTGAGGGGCAAAAATCAGAAGCTCACAGTATTTATGGTGTCCCTCAGGGGTCAATTCTGGGGCCAACTCTTTTCCTGATCTACATTAATGATCTTCCAAATCACATCCTTACATCATTTGTAGACATTTATGCTGATGACACTACCATTTATGGTAGCATATCTAAGACAGTATACGACCAAGTTCTCTCCGATTCTCTCTCCTCTGATCTTGAGCACGTGGTACAATGGGGAAAGGAATGGCGGGTTACTTTTAATGCATCTAAAACCAAGCTTCTCTCTTTACATCATCAACATGCTGATCCACATCTGGCATCAATTGAAATGAATGGATCTCGTCTTCAGGAGGCCTCAATTTTTGACAAGCTTCTGGGCTTGACCATTACTGCTGATCTTAAATGGAACACGTACATCAAATCTGTTGCCAAAGCCGCTGGAAAAATGGTGGGATCTTTCTATCGATCCAGTAGATATCTCACTGCTGATGCAATTCTTTATCTATATAAGAGCTAGGTACGTCCAAGGAGGGAATACTGTTGCCACATCAGGGAAGGAACTGTTAGAAAGGACTTGTCCTGCCTTGATAGAGTTCAAAATAGACTTCGTAGCCTCTTCTATGCAACCTCTATCTCACAGAAGACATGTTGCGAGTTAGTGTCTGATGTATGATTATTTTCATGGAAATTGTTCGACTGGGCTTCAGTCTATGGTCCCCCCCTCGCCAAACTTTCACAAGAAACACTCGTCTACCTGAAAACATTATCAATAATTCCACCACTCTTTATCTGTGTCTCAACCTAAACGTAGATTCCATAAACAAAGCTTCTTTCTTAGAACTGCACGCCTGTGGAATTGTCTTCCGTTTTCTTACTTTCCGGCTGACTACAATATGGTTGTCTTCAAGTCTAAGTTCCATATAAGTTAATAAATTTACCGAATTCTCATTACTAATGATTACTAAATTGTCCAATTTCTACTGTACACTCTTTACCCCTTATCCTTGAGTGGCCTCTAGGCCTTGATAACGTGGTGATGCCTGTGTAAAAAAACACTCTGTGATGCCAGAGTCAAGCTTAAATGCTCGTGCGGCATTAATTAGCAAGTACGTCGTCAGTACGCGTACATATTTAAATGACGGATCCCTTGAATACCTAATATCTTTTCTGAATTGTTCGGTTTGTTGATTTGATCACCACGAGACCACTGATTTTTTTTTTCCTGAATGAAAACTCCATCATTCGTATTGTTTGGAATCATCCAACTACTGTTCTCGCCTTGAGCGTGATTTTCACAACGTTTCGGTCGATGTAAACCGACCTTCTTCAGGTGTATCGTGTCGAATTCGGGAATGTTTCTCCTAGACTCAGGAATTTGGACGGAATTTCGAACAGAACATTTTATTTACTTCATGGGGAGCATGCGCTTGTTCCGCCAACCATGCCTTAGTAGAGGTCCAAAGAAACACGCAGTTGTATTTTTCGGTCGCACACACTGAGAATTGAACCTTCAACCTTCAGAAGAATATCACTTTTGCAATAGATTTTTTCAAGTATTCTAAGAACTGCGCCACGCATCCTTGTGAGTTTCATTCTAAATTCTGAGTTCGCCAGGAAGATTTCCGAGTTCACCAGAAAGATTTCCGAGTTCGATAAGATATATTTGAAGAAGGTCGGAGGTTTACATCGACGGAAACGTAGTGAAAATAACACACAAGATAAGAACAGTAGAACGATGAATCCAAATAATACGAAGAATCCATCCTCATCTCAAACATTCAGAAGCGCACAAACTCCTAATCATTTTGTATTTTCTAATTGACAATTTCTCAGCATTTGCCATTTTTTATTCTTTTGTAAGTGATTATTTTATTGCTAATCACTTGAGGTTCGCGAGGAATGTCAAGAAAGACGCCTTTTTGTTCGAATAAAATAATCTACTTATAGGGAGCTGGCTTGTCAAATTGTGTTTTCCTAACCTTGTGTCAATTTTTTCCACAGTGGGATATAAATAAAATCTTAGTAAGTGTTATTGCGTGTTTTATTACATGGTGGTCGCTACAAAAGCGGCAAATTTGTAAAACGTAATTTTATTTAAAAAAAAAAGTGTGATTTATTTTAACCCGTTCCATTTGGGCGAGAAGTTATTGCTTCAGGTTTTTCTCGTTTCAAATTTGCTGCAACATCACCGACCTGATGATTTGTAATCATCGTTAAAATTCGGTTAAACAGAAAGATATTTATCGGTCTCCGAATCAACTATTTAGAAAGAATATTAACCTGTTTTTTTTAAAAGCTGAAAGTTTTTTTTTCTGATGCTATCCCCCATAATATGCGTACCACAATCCAGAAAGGAAACAAGCCAGGCGCAATAAAACCATAACCTGATAAAATTGAAATAATAAATTCACAAGCTATAATAACCATTTTTTAAAGCGACCACCTTGTATATAAGATTATCAGCTTGTATGATGATGTTCGTTAGTATAATACGCTTAAACATTATATTTTAATTAATCCATATTTAATATTTCTTACTCGAGAACCAATTCTTCGTTCATTGTTTTATTTTACACAATAAATATTACATGAAACTTAAAAAATATAACTTGGGTGCCATCAGCTAGAATTAAAATCCAAATATTTAGCGCTTCAGCGGTATTCGTTACCATACAAAGAGACATTCATATCAAAACTTAAATATTAAAACATTTAAACGTATAAATGTACATTTGTGCATATGTAAAGTATATATCTTTAGTGGACTTACACCTGCCAGATTCTAATCTTTCAACTTTGATCATTTTACAGCTTTTTGTTCAGCTAAATAAAGTAAAAGACAAATATAATTTGTTCCGCTGGTCAGAATATCCCATATAATAAGTTTCACATCTGTAAACCGAAAATTGACGGAGTAGTTTTGTAGACACTGTTTCGGGCACACACAAACACGCGCGCGCGCACACACACACAGACACACACACACGTTTGTGCACTCACACAAAATAAGTCATGTGTATATACTCGCAGATTTGATGTTTATGCCATATTTTTCATTAAAATACGTTATCACAATTGAGTTGTCTATTCTAAAATTTTCCAATCAGAGACAAAGGCTAAATTTATGTGACAAAATACCTAACTCCCTTTTAAATGGTGGCAGTCTAGAGTCCGACTATGGTAATAAATTATATAAGAAAGAAATGGCCAATGAATTTAGAGTGGAGATATATAAAAATTCAAGAATATACATTATAATTACAATTGTAAAATATATTTAAACTCCTGGAGAATACCGAGTTTCATATTAATATGTATTAGAAAAAAAGAGTAGTCGGAAGGATACTGAGAAAAACGGGAATTGTAGATCGTTACTTCTGATGGACAGTTTAATCGATTCCTAGTTGATGGCGTAGTTGTTTCGCAATTAATTTACGGGACACAAAAAATAGATCATGGAATGAGTGCCTTAGTGTCAGTTTTACATGAATTTTATGTGTTTTATCTTTATTATTATTATTATTATTATTATTATTATTATTATTATTATTATTATTATTATTATTATGCTATTTCTTCTTTTATACTTGCTTGTAATTATTTCATTGCAACATCTTGTCGATTTTCGTTATTCGTTTTTGGCATGCCAAAATCTATTTCCTTTTGTTTATTTTATTGTTTGACATGAAACCTTTTTATAATTATTTTATTATTCTTTGCATTAGTATTTTTGAGGTTGTGTTTCATTCATGGATCCGTCGATATTCAACTGGGAAGTAATTCGATTTCGACATTGCAATTACTCTTTTACCAATGCGATTGATGCCAGCATAGCGTGAGAATGGTGATTATGCCTGTCGCATCGTCCTCCCCATTTATTTCAGCCCTGTTTTTCAACTAACATTTCCTCTTCATCTGTTAATATATTTTAGATCTATGTATTTTTACAGTCTCTATCGATCCAGACCTTTATATATATATATATATATATATATATATATATATATATATATATATATATATATATATTAAAAGAGATTATTCCAAAGCTCACATATATTTAAAATCAATTAACCAATGGTAATGTACATATATCAATAAAAATTTTAGCCACGTGAGTGGACTCAAATATTAAGCAACATCATTAACATTTCTGTAATCGACTATACATATATATACTGGCAAAACCAGTATTTATATTTTTGTATTTGTATTTTTTCATATATTACAATTGTTTCGACATTCACGGGACAATTTTAAATTTGATATCATTTAAAAATTTTCATATTTACATCTCATCAGATATGATTGAAAAAGAATAGAAAATTTGAACGTGTCTTGACATATTTTTGTTGTCATTAAAAACTACAAAGGGCGCAGAATTGCCACCCCTCATGTTTTAACATGTCCACCGTATGTGTTGAAGAAATTTATATAAGCCTTATTTTCGTGTATTTGCTATAAAATGCTGCGAGAATATTTAAATTTAAACTATTTTGAAACTGGACAAACATTCTGGATTAATTAGATTCATGGTTTATTACTTTTAATTTATTGTTTTTATTGTTTCCTTTATTGATGAATCTCAAGTAATTTGGTTATAATTCAACTTTTACGCAAAATTTTAAATTCTCACATGGAAAGCCTCGGATTTTTGTATTACTCGGTTATTTTAATGTTAAACTAGTTAATACTGCAATGCTCTTTATTTATTTATTTTTTGATTATGATTAACGGCTGTCCAATACTTTTTTTTACTTGTATTTACACCAAACAGGGATATTGCTAGCTGACATTACAGGCAAATATTAGGTTTGTGCAAAAATAATGTCGTTTATGTATATATATATATATATATATATATATATATATATTTATGTATATATATATGTATATATATGTATATATATATATATATATATATATATATATATATATATATATATATATACGTCAAAGAAGACATTATTTTTTGCACCAAACAAATATTTGAGACCATGTTTATAGAGGATGAGTGGGATGTCTGTTTGCATAACATTTAAACGTCGGAATGATAATACAGTTTGGGTAGAAGGTAACAGAGGAAAGTTTAATTTCTAACAGTGCCAAGGTAGAAGCTATTACAGTAGAAGGCCTTCCAGTATCCATTAGCATACATCCCATTAGAATACCTGCAAAACAGGCATAAGGAATGCGATATTTTGGCGATTGGACATAGGTTTGCCCGTAGAACACGGTTGGGACCTATCATATGAAAACACATTTTTGAATTTTAGATAACTGGGAGATAATGGTGGACTCGCCAGTTCAGATTCTTAAACAGTAATTTATGTATGGGTGAAAAGTAGGTTTATATTGGTACAAAATACTCTCAGCTGTTTGAAATTTCCAAGCAGGGTACAGGAAATCCATCTTCTTTGAGCAGCTATGTCAATTGAGGACATTGCATTTGTTGAAACTTATGTGACCTGTGAATGCTAGTCAGAGAGTTTGAAGTAAGTGGTATCAAGTAGAGTGCTATTAATTAGTTAATATAGAAGAGAGAAATAATTATTAATTAATATTAGTTAATGGAGGAGAGAGAAATAATTATTATTATTCAACGATTAACTAGATCAAGGTGACTTTAAAAGAAAGATCATGTATGTCCAGATGTGTTTTAGAGAAATCAAAGGATAATCCCAAGCGCGACTTGATGTAGGAGAGCCAATCTAAGAAAAGTGAGAAAAGGTTAAACAAAGCTCAAATATCAACTTATAAAAAAGGAATGCATGTTTATGCATGTTTATGATAAGTTTGTAAGGAATTCTAAGAATCTGGTGAACATGGAAAGTCATATTGAATACGATTTATGACATATGAATTAAATCAATAATCGATGGCAATATACGATATTCGAAATTATGGCCACTATTTCTCGCTGTCTCTTTTTGTCTTTGTGCATCTCTCACTCTTAATACATATATATATATATATATATATATATATATATATATATATATACATATATGTGTGTGTGTGTGTGTGTAATATTGTCTGATTCTTTTTAACTATGTATAACTTTTTCTTTTCATTGCTGAGACTAATTAATTGCATGCATGTCAAGTTTGGCCATTCAGAAATAGTAAAAAGGATCAAAAATAAAACGAATAACAATTTGATAAAATACAAATGTGTTTCATTGATTTAAAACTGTTGACGTCATCACGGAAAATGTGTGAAGTATTTTCTTAATAAAAACAAAGTTTGCAAAACAAATTTCTTTTGAAAAAGTAAAGAGCAGCGTTCCCCTTTTTTCTTTAAATGTTTGTTGTAATTCACGTGAAATGTCATAGTTACATTCATAAAACAGTCGCCGTGTGAACCTTACAAACAATAGTAGTATTTCAATTAAAAAAACGGCGTTCGCTTTAATAGTTACCGAATACACCCATGTGGCTTTTAAGTAAAATACTTCATAATGCATACATATCTTGAAAGCGGTTTGTACTTTACATTATATATATATATATATATATATATATATATATATAGACACACAAAGAGTAATGTAACGATATACATCTAACTGAGAAGAAATATCGGTAACGATTATCCCCCTTAGAACAACCATCAAGTAATCTCCCTTGACCAACCGATTTATTCTAAGTCCACGCCTACACCACCTCAAACATAACGCAGAAGCACAAACAACAAATAAATTAGTTAATACAATCTCCTCTATATAAATGTAAACTACTATAAAAGAAAATAAATAAATTAGAAATAAAAATAAGTAAAAGAAAAACAAACAAACTCAATCATATTAAATTAAAAAGCCACCAACAAGGTCCGGACAATTATTTAGCCCGATGCGGTTACTATTTACGGTTTACAACAACACGTTTGAACCAAAGATAAACTATTATAAAAAAATACATAAATAAACTAAAATATAATATAAAATAAATAATTTAGAAATATAAAATAGGAATTGAGAAAAAAAAACTAACAATATACTACCCACAAGTCCCGAGCGATGATTTGCTGCGGTATAGTTACTGCTTACAACAGCACGTTTGTCAAAGTCAAGTAAATATCTGACGAAGAGATCTTTCACAAAATATTATATTACACGGACATACCACCAGACTGACTTTCCCAGGTGACCACTGTGCAAATATAAATATACTGCGTATATGAAATATGAATATGTACACATGTATTTATAAGTTGTAATAATAAATTTCTAACTGCTTCAGCTTGTGTCTTTCCGTTACTCATGCATTGTACCGCCTTCTACAATTCTATATAAATATATATATAAAAGCCAAGTACGGCCAAGGATGGAATACTGCTGCCATATCTGGGCAGGAGCTGCCAAAAACAGCCTATCATGCCTTGACAGAGTACAAAATAGACTTCGTGGTTTAGTGGGGGATGCCCTTTTCTCTACCCTGCAACCCCTCTCCCACAGAAGAGACGTTGCAAGCCTATCCTTGTTTTATCGTTATTTTCATGGCAGGTGCTCGTCTGAACTCCAATCCCTGGTCCCCCCTCGCCAATCTTTCACGAAAAACACCCGTCTAGCTGAATCCACTGTGAAAAATTTCCCCCACTCTATATCTGTGCCTAAATCAAAACGCGGGTTTCATGAACAAAGCTTCTTTCTTAGAACTGCACGCCTGTGGAACTCTGTTCCGTCTGCCTGCTTCCCTCCGGACTACAACTTGGATGTCTTCAAGTCTAATGTTAACAAATTCCTAATGAACCGCCCCCTTAAGTAAACACTTCATCAAATCTCCTCACTAACATAATGTACTTGCAATAACCCTTATCCCTGAGTGGCTTCCGGGCCTTGATAAGTGGTGATCTCTGTGTAAAAAAAAAAATATATATATATATAGTGTTTCCTTTTCAGATTAAATATGTTTTTAACTCATTTCAAAGTGTTTTTTAACATATTTCATTAACTGTTTGCTCATATATATATATATATATATACTAGCATTTCAGCCCGGCGTGGCCAGGCTTTTTGGAAGTTTATGTTGAGCAAAAAGAAAAACAACAAAAAACAAAAAACGGTCATTTTTTTAACTTTGACCCTGATTGTGACCCCTTAACATTTATGGTTTTGGGGCTCAAATCAAGTTATTAAGTAAGGAACCTATATCTAAAATTTCAAATGTTTAGACCCAAAATTGTCTGAGGAGTTTGGTAGAGTTCTTAAAGGTAAACTCGTTAACCTTTGACCCCTTAATCGCCAAATTTTTGGCCTAAAACGAATCATAAATATTTTCCCAAATCTCAGTACTCGGCATATACAAATTTCGAGTCTGTAGCCTTAAAATAGACAGAGTTATTGCGTAGGGAAATGAAATGTGCATACACACACAGACACACAGACACAAACACCCTCTTATGCATATATATACATACATATATATATATATACATATATATATATATACATATACTAGCATTTCAGCCCGACGTTGCCCGGGTGTTTGAAGGTGTATGTTGAGCTCTTTGCTGTTACGACCACCGCCAAACCGGAAGTGACGTAGGTTTAAATTAAGGCTAGACAATCAAAAGGAGAGGATGGCTTTCAAAAATATCGGCGAAAAAACGATCCCCTGTAGAAAAGTGCCGAGTTGAAGGTGAATATATTAATGTTTTTTGCAAAATTTACGATATTTGTCGTCTGAAAGGTCAAATTTACAAAATGATACTGATATTGGTAAAATCTATCCTCTCAGTCGAAAGTCGTAGGTAGACATGCAAGCATACATACACACATACTTTATATATTGGTCTCTATAAATTTTCGACCAAAACCGATTAAAAAGCTTTCCACATCTCTGAATACCTTTTATGTAAAATTAAAATGTTTAGACCAGAAATTGTCTGAGTAATTTGGTAGAGACCCTTATTATGAAACCCTTAACATTTATTGTTTTGGGCTCAAATCAATTTACTAAGTTAGATCCATGTCCAAGGAACCGATATCTAAAATTTCAATTGTGTATACCGAAAATTGGCGGAGGAGTTTGGTAGAGTTCTCAAAGGTAAGATCGTTGAACTTTGACCCCTTAACAACCAAAGTTCTGGCCGAAAACAAAGATTTTCCCAAATCTCAGTACACTATATATCAAATTTCGAGTCTGTAAACTGACACACGGACAGACACACAGAGACGTCCACTTTTAATATATATATATATATATATATATATTCTTATTTATAGTATTACGAATTTTATTAGGTTACATAATTGATAATTTGGTAACCGTTCATATAAAATATATTTAAGTCAAGATGAGATGATTTAAATTGTAATCTTCAAAATTACCATCTTTGTAATTGAACGTTCATATATATTTTTTAAAAAATCAAGCCATCAAAGAATTGATTAATAGCAACAAATTGTGTATTAAATAGTCCGTTACAATTGGTTCAAGACTATCTGGACAAATTTCAACCTATATCGTTCGAAATTTTTCACAAGAACGGCCTCTCATATATGTATATATATATATATATATATATATATATATATATATATATATATATATATATATATTCCTTCAAAGGTGTTTGTTATATATATGTATATATATACACATATATATATATATATTTACATAGATATATAGATAGATAGATAGATAAATTGTATATATATTATTATAGTAACAATTTTATGTATATATTTATAATAATTTAATATATATGTATATATATATGCATACACACATACACACACATACACACACACACACATATATATATATGTGTGTGTGTATATATATATATATATATATATATATATATATATATCTGATATTGTGTCTGGCGCGCAGAAACTTTCATAACTGATCTATTTTTATCATTAACGCGTGGAACCCCGTGAACCCGTACAGACCATATTAATTTGATGGAGAAAGTCTGCTTAGTTCAGCACAACAATGACCACTTTAAACAAATCAAGTACCGGTTATTCTATGAATTAATTTCACTCAATAACACCTGATGTTTAGCACATCGATGTTTGATTTTATTAAATCCTACGGCGATAATTTGATTAAAGCGAGATTAGACGGAGGATGTTACTGGATGTTCCGAACGCGAACATGAAGATGGCAGATTTGTACTAAATTCTCAATTAATTGTCTGACTCTTGTCTTTTCATAACCAAGCAGCCCCTTTTAGGATTACACTGTTTTATTTTTCTGTTCGTATAGAGATATCTATAAAAGATGACCAAACTTTGCTTACTTACTGTTTTCACTGTTCTCAGTTGCAGGAATCTAGTCATCTACGTAGAAACGAAATATATGGAATAAATATGTTCGTTGCGTCATGAAATATTTAAACACTCCAAAATGATAAAAAATAACCCTGGATGAACAATAACTATTTTATCACATGTGCTAAACCAACCTAGAATTACGTGTGCTGAAGCAACCTAAAATTACAACTCTATTCGAAACAAAGTTGGCTTTCACTGCATTGTTAAAGGAAGTTTAAAGCAGGAACATTTTCAATTTTAAAGGGAACCCAAGTTCTTACAAAAAATTAACATGGCGTCGGTTTCTCCATCAGGATTGATACTGCCGAAAATTCCTGAACCTCTGCCTGTTGATATAAATAGAAGATTTATTTCTTTCCTCGTTGTAGTAAGAAGAGGCAAATATGCCAACTTTTTGAATTGCTACTCACTTACACGTACTTTATTTCATGAACTGAAATTTGTTCCACTGCTCTTTACATGAACAAATTATAAAGGTGTCTATTCAAAAAGCTGTTTATTTGAGGTCACGTCATGCGCAATCATTAAGTAACGTTATTGGTTCACACGGAAGTATCAAATCGGTTCAAATAGTTTTATATTATTGTCTATTTGCAGTGAGTTTCATTTTCCTTACTAATGTCGTGTATCAGCTAGCTCATTACAACAAGCCAATTAAAAGCATCCTGGGTCAAACTATTATCTCGTCATTGACGTTGGCACTATACATCGTTCTCGTAAAAAAGACATAAACTTAACACGCTCTTACTCTATACAGGTATGTCGATCTGGTCACAAATTGATCTAACAAGATGGAAATTAAACGCCCAGTTCGAAATCAACACAATTAATCAACTAAGAAAATTGATATCTACAGGTTACTGGCTAAACACACGATGCAGTTGATCCAAAACTGTTACAGATGACAAACTGGCCTTTCATTATATATGGGAATGATATCGATCGAGAGTTAAAACTTCAGTGTATGACTCTAAAACTTCATTAGGATATATTCGACCGAAGAACAAAAATGGGTTTGACAAAAATAATCTGACCATCGTCCCTTTTCTTAGTAACATGCATCATACCTCTCAAGAGAATATTGCTGACAAAATTCTGCAGTGAAACACAAAATATTTTGAATGGCCGACATGTTAGCACAATCTTTGTTTCGGGAGATGAAACAAAACTCGTGAAATTTGAAAGCCCTGGTTTTACAAGATACAGAGTATAGGTTCAATTTTAAGTACTTTATTAGAATTTCAAAGGGGCGCCTTGTCTTATCACAAGATGGAATAATCCCTAATTTTTCCGTTAAATTGCACTCTCCTCACCGATAAGAAAGAAATTAATACGCTTTGGACAGAACAATATTCACATATCTTAAACAGACAAGTCAAAGTAAACCGAGGAGTGATTGATAATCTATCTCATATGCCAACTACCGAGAACCTCGCTAACAGTCCTATCATATTAGAGGTTGAAAAGGCGATACAGCGAGTGTCAAGTCGTGTCAAGTCGTAAGGTGATAATTAAATACACGCAGAAATATACAAACGTGGAAGCAAACTATTATCAGGAAACTAGGTGCTCTGTTTTAATCAATAGGGAAAATCAGTACGGTGCCACATCACTTTAAATATGGTTAAATTAGTTACATATTAATGCACAAATAAAATAAATGTGGCTATAATAACCATAGATAAATTTTACGCTTCTCTTTTGCAGGTAAAATTATAGCTGATGTAATTTTCAGTAGACTAAATGACACGACTTTTATAACTGTGTTCCTAGAAACTCCATGTGGGTTCCAATATGGAAGAGAGACTTCTGATATGATCTTCGGTTTACAGCAGCCGCAAAGAAATGCATGGAAGCAAAATGAGAATTTGGATACATTTCCCGATCTCACTAAAGCATTTGATACCGTCTCTATGGATGGGTTTAACTGTTTGGAGATGGCTTCGTTTTCCAGACGAAATGTTGAATGTGATTGTCTTCTTTCATCGGAAAATGACGACATCAGTATGTATTTACTGCAAACAAAGTGAAGCTTTCCTAATGTGAACCAAGAAAAGATGTGTCCTTGCTTTGACTTTATTTAGTCAATAATTTATGATATCATTCAAAGAGACCTTGAATTTGTAAGTGTTAAACATCGATGAAGCCGGTTGTTTAACCAGAAACGGGTTAACACCTCAACAATACCACCATCCACCTATGCATTGATTATTATTTCCACATCTGAGCTAATGTATCTAGGATTCGCAATTATTATTGCCACATCTGAGCTAATGTATCTAGGATTCGCAATTATTATTGCCACATCTGAGCTAATGTATCTAGGATTCGCAAAAGAGTTTTTTAATCTAATAGGACCTACTTTGTTAACACAGCTCCAACCCCTGTTCTATCGCTACAATATTGCATCTCTGTGCCTGTGTTACAAATATTTGAATGGAATGTACTCTGATGAACTCGTTGCACTTGTGCCTTCTCAGCGTGAATATCCTCGACAATCCCTCTTAGTAATAAAATCTTACATCTTCATTGTTAAGGTCCCTGAATACCAGAATTTTTTTCTATTCTAATAGTCCCTTGCTTCATACAGCTAGGCTTTGTAATTCCTTTTCGGCTACATGCTTCCGTGACTGTATTTATATGCAGAAGTTTAGATGTAATGTAAGAAAACATCTTGTTAATCTTTCCCAGACATGGTTCCTAATAGTAGCCTCTTACATCCAAGTGGCGATATGCCTTGTTGGGGGTGAACGTGAGTAAAAATAAAAAAATAATAATTACAAGCTACAGCACAGAGTTTGCGCCAAATGTCCTATATCGCCTTTGTGCTGACGACTGTGCTCTGTTCACGCATATGACTGAGAGCATGCACAACATCTTGAATAGCTTTACTGATGTATGTAAGGACTTTTGTTTACAGTAAGCTTAACAAAATATAAACTTATTAATCAGCCAAAACTTAACTCTTTACCATATAGACAATCAGTGGTATATGTTGATTTAAAGTTTTGTAAACCGTATCTTCCTTTACATATCTCGCTCTTATTGTATTTTATAATGTAAACTTTTTCAAAAGATATCCAAACAGATAATTTATAGATAGTGAAGCGGTTGGTACTTTGCGACACATCTTCTGGGCTATCCATGATGTATCTCTGAAAGTAAAAAGCAATCTACAAGTCGCTTCTTGACTATTTAAACTTCTGTATGGTGCTAAAACGTGACCTTGTGTTGCTCGCGTATGAATCAGTTTGATGCTTTTCTATGTGAGAAATCTGCGTTCTACTTGCAATATTAAATGACAGGAATACGTTCAAATTAGTGAGTATTTGAAAAGTTGGATCTAAAGGTTTAAACATCCGTTATGCCGCCTAGATTGATTTGAACCTGTTTAATCGTCTTACGTTAAAATTATATAATCATTGTATTATTTCGATGTTCACTTTTAGCAAATCATTTTGTTCTACAGAAACGTAACATTTTTCTTTTTCATTCGCTAGATTCAAATGGAAAAATATAAAGAATACTGCGACTGGAGAAATTTGGCATGGAACCATCAACCTTGCAATTAGAAAGGCATTACATGTATTGGAAACTGACATTCTAAAATTATCTGAATTTGATTGGTAATAAGCGTTATCGGGAATGCCTCTAAAATACTGTGATTAAAAATAAGTTCTAACCTGATTATTTACAGTAGGAATTGTTCGAAAAGTTAAGAAAATACCAATATTAATTGGGCATTGCCTTTACGTATAGACTGGTAATCTCACCAAGTAAAGTGACTTCAGGGCATCTAATGTGAAGGTGAAAAGTAGACGGTTTCAATAAGAAACATATTAATTAGAGAAAGAGCATTCTTCTTGGTATAAGTTTTGTCATATTTGTATTAAATTTGATGACCGGGAATTGTGCGAAAAGAAGAATCAGCTATGTATTCAATGTAGATACCAGGAATTATGAAAAAATAGAAGAATAGTTTACACAAACTGTTTGGTAACTGCCGAAGATCATACAGCAAATTATTTCGAAAAATGGAGAAAACAGACGAGTAAGGTTAAGCAGTGACATGTGCCGTCTACTTGAAGTAAGCGACGTTGTTGTGTGGCTTAATAAGCTAAAGCTACTTGCAAGGCTGCAAAAGATTGAAGGCATAGCAACATTGATTTCAATGTATTTGGAAGGAAATGTGCGACCGGTCTACCTAGAAATGGGATAGTCAGAGCATACCATTACCGAGATTATCAAGAACAGATTATAGACTGCATTGTCAGAAAGAGTTTTTGAGGCATGCAATCAGCTTAGAAGATGTATCTAGACCAGAGTATCGGTGGACACATATGCTGCAGAAATAAGGCGTCTAACAAGATTGGCTAGACATACCGGATTAGACATAGAGAAGAACGTTTTCCTGACCGCCCCTCGATGAAACTACAGAGAAGAACGTTTTCCTGACCGCCCCTCGATGAAACTACAGAGACTAACAGGGATTGAAACAATGGCGGTAAAGTAGATTTTAATGTATTCCAGAATATCTGACAAAACTCCCGATGAACTGTTGCCAGTTGTAGCGTTTACGTTAAACTATCCCAGCAGAGAGGAGCAGATAATGAGAAGACTAATCGTAAATTTACCGGCAAATGTCCAGATGTCAATTGCCTAACCTGATGAGACGCTGTAGATAGTTGCATCTAGACATTATTTGTCTTCGATGTGTCCAGGTTGGGCATATAGCAAACATATTACTTCGTTATTTTGGAAACGAGTAAAATGATATTATTGACTTGAAAGTTGTGTAAGAGTTTGTTACCATACATAATGGTCAATGTTAACAGGAAGAGGGCTAGAGCCTTTGTTGATACATGCTATATCCCTACGCTTTTTTACTAAAAGTGTCGCCGTATCCTGAAATTGAACAAGCAATATTAGAGCAGGCGATGGCAGAAAGATAAGGAAGGGCTTATGCCGAGATCGTGGTTAGGGATATGCCGTTGCGACTCAGAGTGTTTGCGCTAAATAGACTTATTGCATGAATCGATTTTGTACTGAGCCTTGGTGTGATAGACTGAGTTACAATTTCTAAAATTTTAATGCATTTTGCTACACAGCGTGTACCCAAAATGATAAGAGATGTATCAAGTAGTAATACCATTAAAAAAACCTCGGTCGCGTCAGATTGAGGATGAAGATTTTCGATGGAGAAAAGTGGGCATTTTAGTGGTGATAGATTACGGAACCACTCGTGTTGACAGGTAAACTGCTACAAAATCGGATTGAAAATAGAAATATGCTCGCAATTTTAGAAGGTTGAGAGGGTGATCGAATAGGAAATTTTAATACCAGGGAAAGTTAAAGGAATCCTGCCACTCATAAATGTGGTTAACTCTATCAAGAAAAAAGTTAAGCCAGGGTGGAATTTTCAGGAATTTAACAAATTGTTACACCAAATATGGAATTGACGTGTGAAGAAGACATGAGAGAGTGAAAGAGTATAGAACGGACAACTAAAATCGTGAACCCAAAATCGACATAAATTGAAATTTAAAGGTTCGATTTATTCATTGCCCAGATTAGAATTTGGATTGAATTCTGCACCAAATCTTGTAACGATAGTTCTTCTGACTGTGTTGACCAACGATGGCAAGATGAAGATAATCACCTGCTCTTTCATCGATGATGTAATGGTGGACGAAGCCGAGGTGATGGCGAAAAAGTTGAGAGATCATGTCAAAACATAGAGACTGATTGCTAAATCGTCCGAGTCGTTGGCAAACGGAATCGTTTTGGGATTGAGATTGCAGTAGAAGGCAGAAAAGTTGATGGTTGAATGGGAAAACGAGATCTTAAAAACCAAGGATGACTTATCAAAGTGTTACCTTTTCTCGTTAAGCAAAAAATTGGTTGGCCATTACTTTGGTGTAGAAACTAATGTCAATGTACGAGATATACTCCTGAAACTATGAATGAGGAAGATGCTTATAATAAATATCTCTCTATAAGCATTAGAAATTGGAGAGAATTTCTTATTGTCGATGTAGAGAAACCGAATACCTTTGCTGAAGGAAGAAGATATCTAGGATATGAAAAAGTCCTGGTAAATACAAAGACTTTTTACTATATCCTTAATTCTAAGCTCGGTCTTATCAATTATTGATAGGAAAAATATGATGGTATTAATACCCTTCCAAACCCCTTGAAACCGTCTAACTTGAAGAAAGATTATGGAAACCTTGTATTATGTTGATGCACACTTTAAACGAATGATACATAAGGAACACATTACTTCGTTCTTTTTAATTAACGACATTTATGATCACTGGTATTGAATCAAGTTTGTATGAGATAAAAATGCGTAGTCTGGTCATCTCGTAAGAAGGGATACCTCAAAAGTTCTAAATCAGTGTTTCATGGGAAACTGACACATTCTTCTCGTCGAAAAATGAGTACTGTTACATATATCAAAATTATGTCAACAAATATAGAAACCAGCTAATTATCGAAAATGTTCAAATTATTGCCCATCATGCTCCATGAATAGCTGACAACGTTCACTGATTGAATCGAAAACGTCCCTAATCTGTTCAATCGGTGTGTTGACACATACTCTTTCAATGGTTACTTTCAACTTATTAATTGTAGGTCGTTTTGTGGTGTGAACCTAGTGTTTAACACCCCCAAAAAGAGAAAAATCCAGGGTGGGTGTCAAAACCGGTGAGCGTGGACAATACTCGATACTTCCTTTTCGTCCAAACCATTTGTTTCGCAGGTGACTATTAATATATGCTCTTATGTCAGTATGATAGGGGAAAGTGCTCCATCCTGCTGGAAGTGCCATTATTTATGCCTAAACATTCTTGGAACGTGTTATAGCGTATTCATGTAGGAATTTGAGATTATTTAAAGAGTGCATACATTTTATTGGGACACCATGCATATATATATATATATATATTAAAAAATATATAAAACAATGCTTATGTGTGCATAACATATGCTAAATAATAGTGTGCATATATATACGAATATATTCGTATCAAAATATACGTGTTCCTGTGTATGTGCGTGCAGAAAAATATGGTAGGTGAATATATAGAAAGTAAGAAAAAGAAAATAAAAACATAATATGAAAAAGATTATATATGATAATAAAATTAAACTAAGTGAATACAAATATTTATATATCCGGAGTATATATATTTATATTATTTTAAAGGAGTCCATAAAACCTTAAAATATACTTATTTAATTACGTAAGAAAGCATAAGTTTCATCTGCATAATATTCTGTGTGTAATGGCGTATTAATAGGTAACAGTTACTACATCTTGAGACGTTTGTAGGAATAAATAGGCATTTGAAAGTAATTCCCCTTAAAAATATCAATATTTCGAATTCATGCAGAAAAATAGTTACAGTGAAATAACCGATAGATATTTTGAAACCTTTATTTTCGCGAAATACGAACCCATAAACAGGAATTGTCTTAAAAAAAAAATAACAAACTAAATCTATAAAAATAAAAATGAGTAGGTTCAATAAAATAAAATATACAAATATATATATACGTAAAGATGTATATGTATGCATATAAATATATATATATATATATATATATATATATATATATATATATTGCGATATGAAAAAAACATCAACCCGTAAATTAAAAATCTAAAAATCCGTAAGTTCATTAAAAATAAAAATATACGGAATTAACACAAAAACGCGCACGCACACACAAACTTTTATATATATATATATATATATATATATATATAAAATAACGTTTATCAACATTTCTGGTGATTACAGTTATAAACTTTGGCTGAGAAGAAGTTGATATTTTTCGAGCATATACTGAACTCTTTATAACTGCTTTGAAAGGGACGCTAGCATTCATATACTGACCATATATATATAAATCTTCTATATACCTATAATTTCGTATTCCTTTGGTGTGTAGTGATATTCATATTAAAAACCCTATTTTTCTATTTATTTAAAAAGAAAATACAATTTTCTTATATATGAGTTATCGAATTGCATTCATTAGTAAAAGATCTAACTAATTTGCATATTCTTTTAAACATTCATTTTTAATTAATTCCCTATTAGTTTTTTTCAGTTTTCTTATAGGGTGATCACCTTTAGTTAACTATTACGGGTAATTATATTCATGCAGATATTCTACATGATTTATACTTGCGAAATATTTGCGTAAAAAGCTTACAATGAACACAAAATCGTTTCCATATCTATTTATGTATACGTATATATTTTTGTTTATCTATCTGTCTATCTATCTATATATCTATAAAAGTGAACGTGTCTGTCTGTCTGTGTACATTTCCCTACGCAATAACTCTGTCATTTTTTATTCTATAGACTCGAAATTTGAAATACCGGGTACTGAGATTTGAGAAAATCGATGTGACGGGTGTCAGCCAGAAATTTGGCTGTTAAGGGGTCAAATTTCAACGATTTGACCTTTAAGAACTCTTCCAAACTCCTCCGACAATTTTGGGTCTAGACACTTGAAATTATAGATATAGGTTCCTTGAACCTGGATCTAATTTATTAAAGTGATTTGAGCCCGAAACTATAAATTTTAAGGGGTCATAATAGGGGTCAAATAAAAAAAAAATTACTCTTTTTTTTTTTGCTCAGCATACACCTCCAAACACCCGGGCAACGCCGGGCTGAAATGCTAGTATATATATATATATATATATATATATATATATATATATATATATATATATATATATATATGTGTGTGTGTGTGTGTGTGTGTGTGTGTGTGTGTGGAGGTGTACGTTTTGCATATATTGCTTCTTTATTACTGGGCCTTTTATTATTGTTACAAGTCCATTCGAGCTTAATCGATTTGCATCTTTGTCCATTTTTTTTGTTCTCTTACTTGGTCTGTATCTATTTTACCATGTATTATTATTTTTATTATTATTATTATTATTATTATTATTATTTATTTATTTATTTTTATTTCATTATTTTTTTGTCATTCGCAAACTTTTTATCACTTCAACATTTCACTTCATTTTCGTGATAATCCAGCGTTTTTTACTGTGACACATTTATGCAGAATATTTAAAATGCCATCGTTTCGACGTTTTACATTCTCTCTCACATTTACTCTTTCACAGGATTTTTCTTGCTCTAACGTTTATTTTTATTCGCTTCTATATTATACTTAATTCTTTCTCTTTTTATTTTAACAATTTTACACTTCAAGCCTTCACGCATCTGCTTTTTTATGCTTTCTCTTGTAGCTTCCTTGCGACTGAACATCGTTGTCTTTATCTTTTCATCGCTCGCTCCATTTTATTTGTCATTTATTGGCTTCGACACTTTTCAGCAAGCTGACATCAAAAGTGGCATGACGCACCCTTGAGGTGTCTATGTTGATTGTGTAATACGCTAACAAAAATAAAACATACTACTACAAAACACACACAATATTATTACTACGACGAGTTGGGAACGGAAATCACAAAATCTTCTAGGGCATGGTTGTACAATGACAAATCTTTCTAAGCAAAAAAAAAAAAAAAAATGTCATAATGATTAACAAGGACATTTCTGGTCAAATCTGAGAGTTCGCCGTCCCGGCAGACCACAGATGTATATCGAAGAAGGCAGAGGAGCAAAGGAAATGCACTGAACTGGTAGTAACTTTCATTTTTATATTCGAAAATTAACGTACCTGCCATTTGAGTCAATTATAAAGAAATACCCCTTGTTATCAAAATGTATTTGAAATTTTTGTGCCTAGAGACAGTACAAAATGAACATGTATTATTTTAGTTTCATAAATCTATCCCGGGAAACTATGGACCGATTGTCTATAGATATTCAAACTTCATACGCATTCAAATACACTAGTTAAATTTCGGGGTCTTCCATTTTATCCCTCCCTTTTGTGCTGATAAGGAGAGAGTAACCAGAAACATTTTATTTGCCAATACTAAGTAAATAAAGTTTGTTTCTGAAATGATCGTACACTTACTCGAATTTTGTTTTGTTTCTCGTTTTCAAGCATATTTATAATTTCACAATTATTGATCTTTTATCTTGTGTATTAATATAGCTCTGGGTAAATACGCCTATAGAGTTTACTATATATCTGCAGTAATAAGAACACATCACTTTTACAGTACTTATACGTTAATTGAAAATTTGCTCTTTTAGAATCCCTTTTATTACTCTCTAATATATATATATATATATATATATACATATATACATATATATATATATATATATATATACGGTACCACGAAAAAGTATTGGATACATTACATTTTTCTTCGTTTCTTCGTAACTTTAATTAGGGTTCAAATTTTACCTAAGATTTAGTCAGTATATTCCTATTACTATTCTAAATCATATTTGGAGTAGTAATTACAAAATTACGGTTGTAGAAAAAATATTAAAAGGTGAGACAACGATTAATATTTCAAAAATCTAGATTCATCTACATTAGGGTTATTATAATGTTTTTATAATTCTACTTATAATAGTTCTACATATATATTGAGCACCTTTCAAAAATGGTTCCTTATCTTTAGTATATTTACACTTAATCAATTTATGAATATATATATATATATATATATACATCCATAGTAATATATATATATATATATATATATATATATATATATTAGTGGTAGGACGGTTAATCGGAATCAACATCGAAAATGTGAACAGTCGAAACTTTTGGTGATATTGGAATTGAATATCGGAATCGGAAAAATGTGTGACTTTTTTTCGATGCCCCAAAAAACCGAGTCCTTTATTTCTCTCTTTTTTATTTGATTTTGTTGAAAGAAAATCTTCCACCGCTGGTAGAAATAATAAAATTTATTATTTATTCATTAATTTTCAGCTACCAGTAGAGCTAAACGCTATAAGTAACATTCGCATTTTTTTTTAATGTTTCCGAGGAATATATGAAGATTGAACACGTGTTTTTACTCTAATCCTGACGAAATAACAAATTTCTAGTTATAGATTTAGAGATTTATAACGAATGGGAATCAGAATCGTAATTGTATTGGAACCAGAATCTAGTACAGAATCGGTAATTGTATCGGAATCAGGGAATCATCTATTCACTAATATATATATATATATATATATATATATATATATATATATATATATATATATATATATATATATGCGTGCTATATTAACTTAGAAACATTTGCCGAGACTTCTCCACCTTAACGTACATAAAACATACTGAATGTTTGCCATGATTTACCGGTAAAATACCAATGTGTTTTCAATAAATAAGTATTGCATTATACTTATATTTGTTCGGCGTTATATCTATATCAACATTTCAACAAGTGGTACAGTTTGATAAGTTTTATTATTCGGATTCAATGTTGCAAGATAGCACCCCCCCTATGTAGGTAAAATAAAGAGTGGTGTTTTAAATTCCGTAAAAATTCTGGTGTTCAACTTAAGGTGGTACGAGGTATACCCGATTCACCGTAAGATGCTTTCATCTAGCATCGGTCTAAACGTTAGGTAAATAACATCTAAAATAGAAAACAGTAGTCCGGCTAATCCAATTAATAAAATCATAATATTAGTGTTATAGTTTCGCTAAGAAATTATTATTATTTTCTTAATATTAACACTGTACCTTTTAAAGATAACCTCATTAGTATTAAAACATATCGTTTTTAAATATTATTTTTATATTACTAATATTTCACTGTTAAAATATATCTTGAATATCACAATTGGGAAATAGCATGTTTTTAACATTGTAATTTGTCTTTTTCTTACATTTTCTGCTTTATAACATTCTTATAACTATAAGATTGGATAGTTAAAATCTTTTATAGGCATATTAATATTCAAATACATCCGTATACATGTGTGATTGAAATATTTTTTCATAACCTTAATTGGAATTGACAACGATATTGCTGCATATGTGCAAAATTATATATTTGTGTTTCTCGCTCTTTTCATTTATTAGATTCAAATTACACTAAGCGATGCAAATATATACACATGAACTGGATAAAAATTAAGTAAGGCTTCTTTTGAACTGAATAGTGTAGAGAATTTTTAAAGTTTAACAATAGTCACAAAAACATAATAGCAAAGTTAGTTTACAACTTCAAAACCACGTTTTTCCCATCTAATAATTTATAGAAAAGTTGCAAGAATACCTAACGTTGCTCGGGATCGGATGAGAATCAACGAATTTTTCACACTTTTAATACTTCTATTTTAATCGAAATCATTGAACTCGGACATTTTCGCAATGAAATCAGTTGAGTTCTTGCTCTTCTAGAAAATTTACACGCCTCCCCGTCATGACAGTCAAAACACATTGTAGTCTGTATTGTATTAAAGATCATCTACTGCTGGTTGTAGAAAAGTATTTTATATAATGGCTTCAATTAAAGCTTAAAGGCAAGCGTCAAGTATTACAGTTTAATTGTGCTCTAAACAGAAACATTCATTTCGAACGTGCACGTGTCTTATCCAAGTATTCACTCTTGAATCAATATGTCAGGCCATTTTGCTGGTGCGTGTATAAAACTTCTTAAGTACACATTAATATTAAGCTGTATAAGTGTGGTAACTTTGATTAAAATCGAAGTGTTCTTCTTTACTCAGATGTTTTCGATTATCGATTTTGATATTTTGAAAGGCATTCCGATATAAAACCTATGACCACTCTCAGACATAAAAAAGTATATTCGGTTGAAATTTTCCCCAGAATGGCCCAGCTGGTTACGAGTATATGATAAACAACCCGAGAATCACAGACACGCACGCACACTTATACACACACACGCACACATACAAAGTGTCGTTTATGAATATATAGATATTAACAATTAAAATTGAAAATTGAGAAGTATTTGCAAGCTATAAGAATGCAAGATACAATAATATAGTGGTGTTGAGGAAGAACCCAAAACGAATATTTTTTCTATAGTAGATTATACTCTTTAACAAAAATGTATACACAGTGATATTATGTGTGTGGCTGTGTTCTACATAATATTTCGAAGAAATATCTCTTTATCGAATGTAAGGTTATTCAAATATAATGTTTAAATCAACAGTAATGGTACATATTGATGTCAATAGATTAGAAATACCTACCATTTGATATATAGGTATTCTCTTTAAATATAATATTGGATCCAGTAACACACACAGTAGTTTGATGTGTTGAAGTTTTGACTATATTATATAATAAAAATATTTTGTTTTTGTCTTCTTTCGCAATAGCGATATATTTTTATTTTCGTTTTGAAGTAGTATTTCGATAGTTCTCAACATACATACTATATACACAGTTCTCCTGTATTCCTTTAGTATTCAGTTTTCTCTGGGTTTTATGGGCAAATAATTCTTGAAATATTATGTCATTATTATTCGAGATTTTTTTACGTACGCAAAATTTTAAATAGTTCATTTAAACGCAGCAATTCTTATTGGTTTTAACAACCGGTTTATGTTATTATAGCTTTCCTATGATATAACGGCGAAGCAATCATTTCTAATTCACATTTTTTTCTAATTAACGCCATTAGTCATGCTCACCATAAAAACGTATAAAGGTATTTTTACAAAGCGAAAACTATTATTAAAAGAGAAAATTGTCAGTGAAATCTTAAATGGATTGAACTGACGACAAACACGAAACGTTTACGAAACCACTTCGCTAGCAGATAATTATTTTCTGTCTCATTGCTGGTGAGATTTCAAACAGGAAAAACTGTGCGGGATTTCGTTATAAATAGAGCCAATCACAATGGATCTAGATATAGCAGAGCTATCTATCCGTCTATCTATATCTTTGTCTCATTCTCTCTTATATGTAAAATATAACTTGTCTCTCTGAAATGTTCTGTCACCGTTTTCTTCTTAATATAAACCTATAATACCACTAAACATCGGCTGTCGAGTCATTGTATCAATATGCAAGTATAATATATATAAACCTGGATTCACAAAAACTCCACGCGCGTACAATGATTTTTTACACAAGAACTGTAAAATTTTAATAAATTATAGCAGTATTCAAATAAAATATTTCCTAGTTAAACGTATCAAATTACTATGAAATAACATTTTCTCCTTCAGCATTATTAGATACTAATCTAATTTATAAATGCATTAAATATAACTTTTCTAGTTGTAAATTATTCAGATAATTATATAAATTATAACAGCATTTAAATATAACTTTTCAATTTTAATTTAAATTATTCAAATAACTTATGTAAAAAAATGACATATCGCTAGAAGTACTTGTAAAAAGCAAATGTAATTTACATTATTACAAGTTACAATGTTCAGTGCGGGCGATACTCAAAATACAATAGCGAATTACTTAGGAACAAGAACATCCTACCACTGTGGATTAAATAAAGCTTTTCCTTGAAAACCACTTTAATATTCCCTAGCTTGATAGAAGGTTCCCCAGGTTCGATAGAGAGATTCGCGAGTTCTACAGAAAGATTCCCGATTTCGACAGAAAGATTTACTAGTTCGATATGGTAGGCCTGAAGAAGATCGAAGATTAGATCGACCAACATGTTTTTAAAATAGCATTCAATAACATTCAAGGTGAGAACTATAGTGACAAGATCCCAAATATTACTAACAGTTTCTAATTAAAGCAATTATTCAACTATAATATGTATTTAAAAATACGTAAAATCAGATGCATTGTATATAAATATAGAACGATTTGTAATATTATCAGTAGTATTATTACACCCTTATACTCAATCATTATGTTCGGATAATAACCACAACGCAATTGCTGCACCTGTGATCTAAAGTTTAGCCTAAAACAATACCTAGACTATGCCAAAACGGAAGTCTGTCTTTTAAAAAGATTACTAAAAAAAATAGATCATTTGTTTTAATATATGAAATAACTATGTGACACTTGCGTTGAAACGACTTGTATTTTTTTTTCTCGGATTTTAAATTGTGCCCACGAGGCTTGAAGTCCGACTTTATTTACTTGGTCTTATAAATCAACATAGCAACCGGAAACTGCGCGAGGCAATGAAAACGTCACCACAATTGGTTTGAAGGCATAAAAATAACAATAACAGGTGAGGAGAGTGATAATAATTTCCTCTTTTGTTATGATGACAGCTTCCGTATTCATATAAGGCAAATATGCCGGCAGCTGATGTTGACGTAGAGATACGGTTAGTTTTCCCCTTCCGCAAATAACAGAACGCAGTTAATCCATAATTACACCACTTCTACACAAAAAAAAAAGCTTTAATGTAAGGCATGAGGTATAGTTTAGTAAATCAATGTATTGTAGTCCAATCACTTAACTAATGGTAATATAGCTAATCAATCTGCTTAGGAATATTAATGGCCATAAAAAATAAATGTCTGATTGATTTTTCAGTTATTTTTTTTTTTAGATATGCTTACGTTTGCGAGTTAGTGGTTATGTTACCCTAGATGATTAATCTTGATTTACTAATGATCTCATTACAGTAAGGTTGAGCAAAAGGGCAAGTGTTAATGTGGAAAAAAAGACAATTTGAATTGGATTAATATAAAAACGGCTTGAATTAAGGTGAATTTTTACCGACTGATCGAGGACATAGAAGATTTAGCGCAGTGTCAAAGCAGGTACTACACTTTACTCTCAGTATGTAGGTCAAGCAGAAGTTTTAGTATTGTAATCCCAGCAATGAGATCTTAAAATATCATAACATTTAATAGCATGAAATAACGCAAGCATCCATCATATTTTAGATATATAAAAAACAAGAGATTAGAAGTTAGGAGAAATATTGTTATTTTCGTTTGCAGGTTCCGTGTATATATATATATATATATATATATATATATATATATATATATACATATATATATATATATATATATATATATATATATATATATATTTATATATATATATATATATATATATATATATATATATATATATATACACACGGAACCTGCATATATATATATATAAATATATATATATATGACGATTGCAACATCTTGTCAGACGAGTGCCACTCCTTCAGATACTTAGTCCCTGAGCCCGAAAATGACGTCCATCGCCACAGAACCATTTTAATAGACAAATGCCTGAGGGAGTATCTATACACCGATGATGTTACAGGGTCTTAGCTTTGTACGACAGCTAAGTCTCACTCTCGGTTCAAAATGTAGAGAGCAAGCAACAAGCAAGAGCAAGATAGACAGCAACAAGTAAAACTGCAGACCAGCTTAATGCGGGTACTGGTATCCCACTTCATGTTTTTTTTTTTTTTAATCAGAGATTTGCTTCTTCTAGAAAGGTTGCCTTCACCACGGCTGGCAGGGGCCCTCTCACCCCAACACACACATACATACACACAAACACACACGGTGATAGTTGGCCGTTGACCCCTAAAAAGGGTTCATTCGCCCTTTTGAATGTCTTGTTTTTAATCCTTCAGAGAGACTAGCCACTCTCCTCACAAACAAGTCTGATGAAGGAAGCAGTTTAGTCGCCAGTGACCCGACCATGAGACAGGTAGTACTAGGTCATATCTTATGCTACTGTTACCATGTAATCCAGGACTACCCGATGAGAATAATGGAAATAGTATTCTGACAAAATAGTGAAATAAAAAGGAACAAACCGAGTTATGTGTTCATCAAACGTTTCATCTTTATTTCGATTACATCCACATGAAGCCTGTAAATAAAGAGGAAACGTTTGATGAACATAGATCTCGGTTTGTTCCTATATATATATATATATATATATATATATATATATATATATATATATATATATATATATATATTCCTTTGTGTGCATAAAGTCATATCTTGTTATGATATGCAGACGGTTTCGATCATAATTGATTTCATCAGGCAAGAACATTTAAAAATTAAAAAAGGTTCAAGACCATTTGCAGTTTTAGAGGGGAGAAAATATACTTTGCCATTTTTAAATGCCCTACCTGATGAGATCAATTATTATCGAAACGGTCTGCACATCGTAGCAAGATATGACTATATTTACATAAATAAAAAATAAAAACTATAATTTTCTTTCTTTGATTGAGCACTATCAACGACCCTTGTTGAAATTCAATTATTCCTAATTTTTGTATATCTTTCAACATGGAAAGGAAACAATCCCAGCCACCGTAACCCATTGTCCACCCCTTCAGCCATACGCACCGAAACGCGAATGGCAATGCCAGTGAGTAGAAAACCTTTCAACACTATGGTGGTTCCTTTTGGCAAACAAGAAATAAGTTTAATGAATATCTGAACACGTGGAAAGTCCCGACCGGTATTTTAAAAAATATTTCAGTGCTAAATTGTCCTTATTATTCTGTTTATTTGAATTAATTTTGTCTAATATATTTTATTTCAGTCAGCTGTTAAATGCAAAATGTCTAAAATACCCCTCTCCCCGAGAAAGAAAAACAAATTTAGGATTACTGCTTACTTTCTCTATAAATATAAACGAACACATCCAAGCCACCGTAACCCATTGTCCACCCCGACCGCCATGAGCACCGAAACGCGAATAGCAAGTGCTAGAGAGTGGAAAACCTTCCGAGAATGTGGTTCCTTTTGGCAAAGAAGAAATAAGTTTAATGAATATCAGAACACATGCAAACTCCCGACTGGTATTTCAAAAAAGGTTTCAGTGCTAAAGTGTCCTTATAATACTGTTTATTTTAATTAATTTTGCCTAATATATTTTATTTCAGTCAGCCGTTAAATGCAAAATGTCTAGAATAACCCCCCAAGAAAGAAAAAAATAGGATTACTCTTTACTTTCTCTCTAAATATAAACGAAAACCTCCCACCCACCGTAACCCATTGCCCAACCCTTCTGCTATAAGCACTGAAACGATAATGGCAAGTGCCAGTGAGTGGAAAACCTTCCAACGCGATGGTTGTGCCTTTTGGATTCCCACTTTCCGGCCTTGTGCACATTTTGTGGGCGGCCAATAAATAAGTACCCACATCAGGAGCCCAAAACATTTTTAATTAATATATATATATATATATATATATATATATATATATATATATATATATATATATATATATATTAGTTTACAAGGGCAATTTAACACTGAAATGTTTTAGCATAATCTCTTCTATTTTCATTTCATTCGATTATGGGAGGGGAATTTATCTTCAAATATCTTAAATTTCGAATTAGAGCGACGGACTTATACTAACTAAATGTTAATAACTCCTTACACCCCCCTTTTCTAATGGAGAGTAGACAACGCATTGTGGATGCGTTATCGGCAGCTCGCAATAACCCTTATCCTCGAGTGGCTTCTGGACCTTGATAAGTGGTGACTACCTTGTAAACTAATATATATATATATATATATATATGTATATATATATATATATATATATATATATATATATATATATATATATTAATTAAAAATGTTTTGGGCTTCTGATGGGGGTACTTATTTATTGGCCGCCCACAAAATGTGCACAAGGCCGGAAAGTGGGAATCCAACAGGGTCCCCTAAAGGAGGAGCACTCCTGCAATTTTAAAAATTGCCTGAGTAACCCCGCCTGCATTCCACAGTAGGGAGGCCTCAGACAGTAAGCAATGAACTTACTCCGCCGGAAAACCCAATGACAAGGCCTGGGAGGGTGGACCTCCTAGGTATTACCCAGGCGGCGTACCTCAGTCCAACAGGTGCTAGGCCGGTTCCCGGCCCCTCACCTGTTAGGCAGAGTGTCAAGTGACAAATCCTTGACGAGTACTACTACTCTGTCTCCCTTCAGCCGAAGCCGCTGGAGACACATCCCATTGGGGGTATGAGAGGAATGGATTCGCCAATCATTTTTATAACCAACGGCTGTGCTAAACAATCAATGAAAACGTTTAAAAATTATTATAAAAATTGTCGAATTTTGGATTCAATCAGTTCGACGTTAACTATGGCATGGACCGCATTTGATTCTTGGCCGCCGTCTTGGTTACTGATCTTAAGTACGCCGCCATCTTTGTCCAGCCCAATATCTCAGAACTTAACAGGTTAACTACGCCACGGACCGCATTTGATTCTTGGCCGCCATCTTGGTTACTGATCTGAACTACGCCGCCATCTTTGTTCAACACAATGTCTCAAAACTTAACATATATATATATATATATATATATATATATATATATATATTCATAAGAATATATATATATATTCATAAGAATATATATATATATATATATATATATATATAAGAAATATTTGCAAGCATGCAATAGAGGTAAAATAGTTCCACTTGTTTTCCTGTCCTTATAAGGGAAATGTTTTCGATAATGCTTTATTGAAAAAGTGTTTTTTTAATGAATAAGTCTGAATAAAGTTTGTTCTTGTTAAAATTTTTAAATGACAGTATGTTTAAATTTGTCCGAATGGTCTCGAAACAATTGTAACTAACAATGAAATACACTATTTGTTGCTATCAACCCATTCTTTGAAGTGTTGGTGTTTGTTTAAACAATATATATATATATATATATATATATATATATATATATATATATATATATATATATATATATATCACTGCATTAACCAACGGGTTCTCATTAGACTATCTAATATAATCAAAAATTAACCAGGTCAGTATCAGATAGAGGATCATTATGGGTATCAATCATTTCATGTGGAAGATAGACTAGATTACCTGGCAGACACACACACATACACACACACACACACACACACAAACACTAAAATAAATGCAAAAACCATCTCATCAAAATCACTTCATTTGACCAGTGTTTAGACGAAATTGTAGAGTGCTTATGAATTTATTAATCACTGGAATTTCCTGCGTCGCAGGAAGCAGACTAAAGCACCGCACTAGGTAGACATACAAGTTCCGTATAAATTAGATACGTGCGCATATATTAAAATATGATTTAGGATAATGGTTTACATTTGGGAATCGTTTATAACATCCAAGATGCGTTTGATCTGTGTATTTTGACGAAGCAGACAAAATGATTGTATTGCTAGTTTGAATCACTACGTAAAAATCAGTTGAGGGGGGGCGTGATTAGTATAATGGATGACGTCATTTACTATAATATCGGCATGTTTAATTTTGCATTTCTACGCTAAAGGTATGAGCCCAAAATGTAGCATCAGATTACACATACATTGTTTTATAATGGTTTATGTTTTGTTTTCGTTTAACCCGATATTAGCAAATAAAATGGTAAACTAACAAGGACAAAAACAAAATCATATAATAAAGCAGTTTATTTTGGAACTGTAGTTCTGTGATGAGCATATTCTATATGCAAGTAGATATCAGGAAGGCACCTTATCATTTTTTACAAGGTGATCAATCGGGGATAGGGTTATTGCGTGTACAGTACGTTAATGTTGAGATTTGATAAAGTGTCTTACTTCAGGTGGAGGTTCATCAGGATCTGTTTATGTTGGACTTGAAGACATCCAGGTTGTAGTCAGGTGGGAAACAGGCAAACGGAACAGAGCTCCATAGGAGTGCACTTCCAAGAAATAAGATTTGGTTTTGGCACAGATAAAGAGTGGGGGAAATTTTTGACAGTGGTTTCAGCTAGACGTGTGTATTTCGTAAAAGATTGCCGAGGAGGGACCTGAGATTGAAGCTCAGACGAGCACTTTCCAGTGAAGTAACGATAAACCAAAAACAGGCTCGCAACGTCTCTCCTGTGGGAGAGAGGTTGCAGGGAAGAGAAAAGGGCATCACCCACTAAGTCACGAAGCCTATTTTGTACTCTCTCAAGGCAGGATAGGCTGTTTTTAGCAGCTCCTGCCCAGATTTGGCAGCAGTACTCCATCCTTGGACGTACTTGGAGTTTATATAGATAGAGAATTGCATCAGCAGTGAGATATCTTCTAGAGAGGTAGAAGGATCCTATCATTTTTCCAGCGACCTTGGCAACTGACATGATGTACGTGTTCCATTTAAGGTCAGGAGTAAAGGTCAAGCCCAGAAGCTTATCAAAACATGGAGCTTCCTCTAGTCGAGAGCCATCCATTTCAACTGATGTCAGATCGGGATCAGAGCGTTGATTATGTAAACGTAGGAGCTTGGTTTTAGATGCATTAAAAGTAACCAGCAACCTATTTCCCCACTGTACCACGCGCTCGAGATCAGGGGAGAGAGAATCAGAAACTTTGTAATTTACGTCTTTGATGTGTTGCAATAGATTGTCGTGTCATCAGCATAGATGTCAACGAATGATTTAAGTACGTGTTTTGGGAGATCATTGATGCATATCAGGAAGAGCGTTGGGCTGAGGGACCCCAGCATTAATATTGAGGGTCTCTGATTTCTGCCCATCAACCACTACTCTTATGAGCCTATCAGAGAGAAATGATTTAATGATCGAGAAAACATTTCCAGTTATACCATAGCTGGAAATCTTGTTAAGTAGGCCCTTATGGCATGCTTTACGAAGGCTTTTGATATGTTAAGAGCAATTGCCCTAGAGAGGAAGCCTTTGTCGAGAGATTAACTAATCCTATGAGAGATAACCGTTAGCAAATCTGCTGTAGATCTGGCAGAACGGAAACCATATTGCATGCCACTAAGAAGGTTATTGCTGTGGGGGTCGACTACTTCTCTATTAAATATGGACTCCAGCAGCTTACCCATGACACACAGGAAACTTATTGGTCTGTACTGAGAGGGAGATGACATATCACCTGAATTCTTAAATACATGGTATACTGAAAAGGATTTTAAGGATGTTGAGAAGCACTTCTCTTTAAGGCAACGCTTACAGAGTTTTGTAAGTAAGCGGGCAATTTCTGGTTGAGGTTTTTTTTCAGCAAAATGGCTGGAATGCCGCCAGAGTCAGTTGCTTTACTGGAATCCAGGTTCTTGATTAGCTTAACGACCTTACGCACATATATGCATATATTGCACAGCGTGTTGTCTGTTATAGGAGGAAATACGGGGAGTTGGTGCATTTTTTATTACTCTTTTACAGTGGTTGCTGGCAGTCCTGAAGGAAGCTTTAGTCTCAGTGCATCTATTACGTTGGTAGCTATGGAAAAAGTGATTTCTGTGTGCGATGGCAGCAGCACATTCTGGGGAGAACCATAGCTGGCTGTTAGGTTTTTGTTGGAATTTTTTTGGATGGTATGAATCGGTCTATGCCTACAATTTAGCATTCGGTCAGGTCTGATACTATGGAGGACACATTCTTTTTATACATGGAATGTAGGTGTAGATAAGATATGTGCACGAAAGCTATTCCAGTCAGCCGTAGAGTATCGATATACAGTACGGTGGAGAAGTACGTATGACGACTTATTGAATTTCGATTTTATCTTAAGTGATACAACCGTGTGGTCGGAGGATCCCAGAGGGGACAGAACAGAATATGAATATAGCTCAGTGGAAGTTGTGAGAAAAAGGTCTAGTATTGACCGGAAGTATCTGGCACACGGGTGGATTCGTGAACAATCTGGGTGAGGTCATAGGCAAAGGCGAAATTATGACAGAACCTCATCATCTGTCTCGTTCAAGTGGGTCAGTCATTCCACATTAAGGACATTGAAGTCACCACAAATGTGGTTGTTAGCCGAAGGATGAGCAGACAGGTTATGTTGAATGTTCTCATATATGCTCTTAAAGATAGTAAATCGGCTGTTGTGGGGGCGATAGAGAGCAAGTGCAACCCGGCAGCACATATAAGGTAAATTAGGGTCTTCACTGGACATATAGTTACCACACCGGAACCCATCTTTAATCTAGGTACATGTTTCATGCCCATGGCGATCTTGGGTATCAGATTTAGATATTAAGTTAGAGTATCCTTTAATTGTGAATTTGTCAAGGGACGTGGTCGGCCTTATGCCAGTTTCGCTTAAGAAGAATATGTTCAGTTACGGCTCCTGTTATTGGGTTTAAACCTCTGGAAGGTTGGAACGTAGACCCCTGATATTGGAGAAGGAGACATGGTAGTAGGGGTCTACCTTGGAGGATGGGGTGTTAGGTGTACACGTGTTATTTTCTGGAAATGAGGATTTGGGATTTGTGGAACAGTTCGACAGACTTGGTTAGAGCAGGACAGAGAGGGAATGTAAGAGAGAAACACACAGGAAATTTTTTGTTGTTGCCATGATAAGGAACAGCCGTAACAATTGCCCACTAGTATGGCATCGAGAGGTCCCATTAGAAAGTTCATTCACCAGATGTCAATACAGCAGCCCCAGTATTTTGCACCTGCTTATAGGACAGCCTCCTTAGTGGTAAATCCAAGGTTCGGGTCCCTGACTATCAGGCGGATAATGTCAGCTCAGATGAAACGTTTACCTCCATCATCCTTACTAGTCACATGGACACAAGGATAGAAATAGGAACAGAAAATTTTCGACATCTCAGGCTACTGTTCACAAACTACTGCCGTCCTGGGGAGCAGCGTTTTCTCCGCCCTTTGCCAGAAACATCACTCATTGGAAATGAGGACTGAGGGACAAATAAGGAGAGGCGAGAGTAACGAGAGCTGCCGATAACGCATCCACAACGTGTTGTCTACTTTCCATTAAAAAGGGGGGGTTAAAGGACTTACTTAGTATAAGCCCGTATCTCTAATTCGGAATTAAAGATATTTGAAGATAAATTCCCTCCCATGTTTACGAATGAAATGAAAATAGAATACATTACTGTAATTTCCGTTTTTTTTATATCGAAGAGACACCTCCAAAGAATTATAACCGGGCGTGTATTCTAGATAACTTTGCATTTAACGGCTGACTGAAATAAAATTTATTAGACAAATTGTAGTCAAAATAAATAAATTATATAAGACAATTTACCACCATAATAACTTTTAAAATTCCGCTCCGTAGTTATTACGTGTTGACATATTCATTACACTTATTTCTTATCCAAAAGTTACCTCTAGCGCGTCGTAAGGCTTTTCGGTTATTGACTTGCTTACGAGTTTCTATCCTTATGGCAGACTCGGCGGGGAAGGTTCCCGCTAAGAGGGATAATTTCGTTTATATTTATACAGAAAAGATTAAGTATTAATCCTAAAACAATTTTATTTTCTTATCGGGGGGGGTATTCTAGATGACTTTCCATTTAACGGCTGACTGAAATAAAATATATTAGACAAAATTAAATCAAAATAAAGAAATTATAGTAAGACAAGTTAGTGCCAGAATAATTTTTAAAATACCGCTGTGGAGTTATCGCGTGTTGACATATTCATTAAACTTATTTCTTAGCAGAAGTTTCTCGTTATGTAATTGATAAGTAACAGTAGTATTTTTTAGTTTTTTTTGTTGTTGTCTCTTTGTACGTTTATAAATATCAGATGCTAAAGTTATTAATTCCAACACAAAGTTAATTTTATGTTTAACATTTTACAGTGTTTTTATCTTATTCAATATACTGTGTACATGCGTAATGCCTTTTAACAGCTGCCGTCTTTATGAAGGTGGTAGCAAATATTCAAAACATTAATCGCTATCATCCTTTTCCGGTTCTAGAAAAAAAGAGAAGGATATAATCAATCTTTGTTTGCTTTTGTTCCTATGACGCAATATTCTAACGTGTAGCTCAAAATATACTGCTTAACTTCTAAACAAATAGCACCAGTATTATATAGTTATACTGTGGAAAGGGAACCACATGACTTGAGTTGAGGAGTGAGAGTCGAAACATTAAAGTAATTCCTCTTGGTAATTTTGTAGCACAAAATCCGTGGCGGAACTCCTCGCCGGAGCCTCAAAACTTTAATTACCATTGAAAACTTTTAGAATTCTGTTTTCTTGCTTAACGTGCAATTTTCCTTTATTAGCAACATTTTTTTTTGAATGAAAGTGCAATACGCGCATACAATCTTCTATTTCTACGTGTCTACTTGATATTGTGTTATAGAATTAATCATTATAAAACTGTTTAGAAATTTGAGTAACAGAAGGTTTCTTGAAACCAACAATGAAAATAGAACAATAGACCAGACGGAAGTGCTAATCAGCATCGTAGTCGTGGCGCAAAAGTAGAGAGATCGATAGCATATAATGGATTCTTTTGCAAGAGTACTAAATTTCATCTGTCTTATTTTAAATCTATAGAAACTACCAACATCTATGACTCTTTTACAATACGTATCTACGAATAATGAAAACGGATGGAATTTGTAGGCAAGTATAAACTAAAATATGCAAAACTATGTTATTTTAACCTATTGTAAACCAAAACAAAGCATATTGACATTTAGAAGTAAGGGGCTACTACTTGGGATCTTGTCGAGGAAGTTGAGCAGCAAGATGTCTGTTCACCTTACATATAAACCTTGGAAGGTTAGTACGGTCAGGGAAGCAGTAAAAACGGAAGGAATTCCAAACACAAACAGTTTGAAAGATGAAACCATTAGAAACGAATGCTTTCCAGCATCTACGGAGCACAGCAATTAAGACTGGGATTTTGCCGATTGTCAAGATAGTCGGGAGTATGTACGTTGAAGGGGCACAGATGTTATACGTTCGTCAGAGCATATTAACGTGAACTACTTGTAACTCAAGCACAGCGGTCCAACACTTTCACGATTGAACAGATTTTAGAGCTTAGCCGATTGTGTACTGCATATGAGACTATTACACGTCATGAATTATTTATATAACACTTATAGAGAGACTCGATGCCAATGATAGCACTTGAATGCAGTTTTAATATATTATATATATATATTTGAATATATCCATAGCAGCATATTATTTTCTTTTTGTTACTACCGTCTTTATTAGCACGTCGCCCTTTAAAATAGTCTAAAGATGCTGCAATGTCTGAATTTCGATGACAGTTATATACACGTTATATCTAAATAAGTTACTTAAAGATGAGTAGCATAGATATACAGTAACTTGGGTATAACGCAGAGATTTCAAAAATGTTCCCATGTCTTGTTCAGAAAATCTTATACATGCTGATTAAATATCGTCAGAATAGTATGGTTATGAGGTTTTAAGGAAGTTTTTTTTTCTATACAGCTGCCTTAGGTTAGTGGATATATTCCTTGTAATCACCGGTAAATTTCACAAAATGATGCCTTTTAGATTTTTTATTTATTTTTTTTTTTTACAAAAGAAGTCATCACTTATAAAAGCCGGGAGGAAACTCAAGGATAAGGTTTAATTAGTGACCAGTCTTAAAGAGGAAGATGTCGTAGTAATCCTTAGTAATGAAAATTTGGTAAATTAGATTACTTAAGATGACAATTCATCAGGAATTCGTTGGCGCCGAAGACTATTAAATTGAAGTCAGCGGGAAATCAGACAAACGGAAGAGAGTTCCACAGGCATGCAGTTTTAAGAAAAACACATTGTAATTGGAATCTACGTTTAGGTTTAGGAATAGATAAAAAGTGAGGAAATTATTGACAGTGGTTTCATCTAGACTTTATTTTATATGGATAATCTAAGTGTTTTGTAATGTGTAACAAAAAAACATGACAACACATATTCCTATAAAAATAATGAGTCATACATACATACACACACACACACACACACACACACACACATATATATATATATATATATATATATATATATATATATATATGCCAAGTTAAAGATATTCGGAAGATAAAATCCATGAATTAAACAAGGTCTTAAAAGGTGTCCATTAAAAAGAGCAGAGTATAATGTTTTTATTTATATTTCTCGATGTTTTTACCTTCTTCTTCCTTCCTTTTTCTTTTTAGTTTCTTTTCATGTGCCCCTTTTTCTTTCCTTTTTGACTGTCACTTCCTTTCCCTTCTTCTTAGTTGTCACTCAATCTTCCTTCTTTCCTTCTTTTGCGGCTAAAATATCACTTGAATGTCACCCCCTCTCACTTCAAGTAAGCGATTTAATATTTTATTTCTTACATAAAAAAAACATATATTTATCTTTGCCATTTAAGGATCAGCTATGATGTGGAACGGAAACCCTTATTTCAATTGACTGATGAAGAGCCTTTCGTTTTTTAATAAACCACTCGTTCCGAAACATTAGCATGTTCAGTGTAAAAACTATGAAATATTTGTCTATAGAAATAAAAATATTATACACACACACACACACACACACACACACAGATATATATATATATATATATATATATATAAATTTGGTGGTTAAATTTTAAACTCTGAAAAAAAAACATATAGACACATATATTCGAATTAAGAATTTATTGTTCGTCAAAGGAATAATATATAGAAGAGATTATGTTAATTTCCTTAATCCATGGATTTTCAATAATGGCTAATATCATCAGAGGAAATTAAAAGTATATATATATATATATATATATATATATATATATATATATATATATATATATATATATAAGAAAGTATATTATCTTTAATAAACCAAACCTATGAAGATAGTAAAAGTTTTATCCGGTTTACTAATGTGCTAAAGTTTGAGAGGATCGACACATCAGATTACACTGCATTGGACTTAATCTTCAGATTGGCTTAGGACCAATGTCAAAGCTATGGAAGTCTCACTGATATCTATTTCCTTGATATATGGCACTGGAGTCAATCCTCAGAGCTTTTCCTAATCATTTAATGAATTTGGAGGTTCTATTAATGATTATCTTATCGAAGATTCTTGCGTTAGTGTATATGTTCGAATCGAGTTTTATTGGACTACTGTCTTTTTTTCCTAAATTACTATCCCAAGTATTTTTGTTGGAATATCTATTATGCAATAAATTGGTTCTAACCTTTGTCTTTCTTTTCCTTTTCGTCAACCCTATGTATAATTTTTCTCTGTTTCACTTCATCTGTCATTTTTTTTCTTTTCCTCTTGTCCACTCATCCTACCAATATTCTTTGATTATCTCTTTTAATAATTTATTTTGTAATTTCTTATATGAATGTTTTCAAGTTGATTTTATTTTTTGTATAGGCTTCGATACTTATAGTGTAATACCTCCGCTTTTTCTCTTCTTCAGATAAAAAAGCATTTAGCTTCAAACTTCCGTGGCTTCAAGTTGTTCTTTTCAACTTCCCTGTTAATCTCCTCTTTATTGATGTGATTATTTAATAAAGTTCCATGAAACTCTTTCCTCATTTTGTTTTATTTACTCATACACACACACACGCACACACACACACACACACACACACACACACATATATATATATATATATATATATATATATATATTCATGATACGGCAGCCCGTTACGGTTTATAAAAATTTGTTATCTCCCTTTTTGAAAATTATCTATAACTATGAAGACGTGGATTTTCGTAGGTGATGGTTGCATTCCCCAAGTGGGTTACCAAAAACGGCCTTTTAAGGGCCACTAAATTATAATGAAAATCTTTGTCCACTTGATTAATGCAATAAAGAATTGCGGAAAATACAGTTTTATCTAGTTTATGAAAAAAGTGTGGCTACTTTATTATTATTAATTAGAAATTATGAACTGAAAAATGATTTTAATCATGGAATTAAAAACTGACTAAAAGTGATATTAAAACTGAGAAATATAAAAAATTTATGTTTGATGTGAGAATATACAAAAACAGCTTTTCATTACTTTTAACAGATATTGGGAAAAAATTAAAGTTTGATTGCTCAATTATTATGAAAGAAAAAAATTATAAAGCTAAAAATAACATAGTTTACCATAAACGGCGATTGTAATAACTTAGTTCAATTATTTTAAAAAAATATATTTTTTCCTTTCTAGTTACATTTAAATCTTCAAAATAAATATTTAGATGCGACTGGGTTCCCATACCTAAAATCCCAGATGGCGGCGGTAGGTAAAATGTACGAGTTGATGATAAAAAATTGAATTATTTACATTTATTAAAATATAACGTAATTACATTCTAATATTTTTTTACATATTTTTATAGCCAATCATAATAAATTTTATGTAGACATAAAAAGTTTGTTTCATTGATTCGAAAACCTTTAAAAATATATTTATAGCTTCCTCTTGAAACGGCTGAACTACTGCGTATCAGGACTACATTTATTATAGCCGTCATCATTGTTCTTAAGAATTACTCAACACTTGAGATTGTAACTGCATTGATTCTTCGCCAAATTGATTTACTACCGCCACCTTTGTTCAACATGGTGGCTCAATACTTAACAGTTGCTAGTCTTTGTTTTTTTTATAGATGCTATTGTGGCATGTGTTATTCAGAATTTAAATTTTAATTACCGAACAGATTTTGAATTGTTTATGAATAGACCATGGCCAGGATTAAGACTAGTTATATATGCCTATCAACTTCTTTGTCCTCGGGGGCAATGTTTGACACAATATCGTTTATTATCTGAGAAAAATAAAGCTCCTAAAAAGAATCACTTTGGATAAGATACAAATAAAAACTGCGTCTGTCTAGTAGAATTTCTCTTTTATTAGCCGTGAATAGAACAGATGAAGTTGAATATCAGAACATATATCACACTGTGCTCCAACTAAGATATAGCGACAGCGGTCAGCAATATGTGGCCTACATCCTAATCAATCATGATCAACTACCCAGCAGAGCCCATCGCATCGACTATTTCCTTTAATGAACGCTGGGTACATGTGCAACAATAAACACGTGCTTACGCAAATTGTCTTCTAGTTGAATGTAAGTTTAACATACTTTGAGATTCAAGTGACGGCAATACTGTTGGCTTTCGTCTGTAAGTGGAGGGACGCTCCCACAAAAAAAGCGTATTACCATTAGGGGTTTTAAGGCAGACAACTGTTAACTGTGTCGACTACAGTAGTGAAACATGGAAAAGTTTGGGACAACGTTTGAATTTATGTAGAATTGTTCAACTGATTTCTAGGGTAAATGTCAAAGGGTATATCTACGGGTTAATTTATGCGATCATTAAATAGAACAGTGACTGCGAACAGATTGGCCAGTCTGCGTGTTTCTTTAAATTATAATACACGGACTATCTACTCGTTTCTTATTTACTTTATTAAATCATTCATGTCACGTGTATCGGTGTACTATTTAACGTCACGTGTATCTTTGTACAAAACCCCGATTGATAGCAATCTTATTTATATGCTCCCCATTACGGTGATAATTTTTTTATAAGGTTGATTTTTAAGGATTGTCTTCGTTAACATGGGCAAATCTGTACTCGACAACATTTTTGAAAATCAACGATCGAGACGTTTTGCAATTATTATTAATACATGAAGTTATTTTTAGTTTACAAAAATCTGATAAGAATGCAGAATAGCAGAGACACCTATGAAAGACATCGAAAAATAAGTCGGACGCTCTCGTTATGGATGGACCAGCTCTGATCATGAACACGTCCGTATTACCCGATTAAACGACTTAGCAGATTATTTCGCCAAAAGTAACAAAGCTCACTCAGTTACTTTAAACAAATATGCCCCTTTAACGAGACATAAAAACAAGAAGCTTTCTATTTTCTATGAATTAGGAAGGAACATATACAGCGTGAGTCACAGAAAACGGGTATTTTTGGAATGTTTCTTGCTCTCCTTGAGTAAGGAATAAGAAGTGAGGACGGGAGTCTTTTAAACCTGCTTTAGATGATTATTCGCATGGTTTTGTTTTCTTTAAAAACATCCGTTTCCCATGACTCACCCAGTACAACACTTTCAATTCAACTTTTACCGGGCTCATATAGAGATCGACGCCGTATAACACATTCCTCAAATTGTAATTATTTTGCCATTTTCTCATTATTACGGTTTGCATAACTGTATAGCATGAACTATTCCGGTTCGACACTCGTTTCAATGCAGTAACACCTGCGCTTTCAATTCACGTCATCACCAATCCAATTAATTTTTAATATTCTCAGCAACCAATGTTGATTAAAGTGTTCTAATTGCTTCCAACCTCAATGGTATACCACCTAATTATCACTTGCACATGGCAAGGAGGACAAAGCAAATGAATTCTACATGTTTATCCTCTTTGCGCTTTAACCAAAGATATTTTTTATTCAACTTGCTTTTTGTTTAGAATTTGCTGTAAGATATTATGTTCATATAAGACTACTCCCTGGCGGCGTGGTATCATGCTAGTAAAAAAACATAGTAAGAATAACATCCGTTTTATTTTATTATTTTTATGAAATCACTTTCTATTAAATATATCGTGGTAAAGAAAACGAACTAATGAATATTATACGGATTAAAAAAAAACGAGAATAATTACACAAAAGGCAGTTATTAGATGACATATTTAGCAACGGTACCATGCAGAGTTATAATAGAAGAAATACTTCATCGGATCACTCGTTTTCTAACTTGGTTAAAAGTTACATAAACTTCTAGCTATAGCAAAAAAGACCAAGAATCTCCGGAACTAAGTGAAAATTTGCAGCGACTTAACCACACTTATTCGGGGATTGAAACTAGCAGACTATTCTAAATTAAACGCGGTACAACTTTAAACCAGTTTATTTACATTTTAGGAACATTGTTGTCGGTTGAGATTCGCACGTATTGCTAGTGAGAACCTACAACTGTTTTGGCTTCGCCAAATCCTAAATCCAAATGCAGATGAAATTAGTATTGTTACAACCAGTTGTACTGATAGTTTGATGTCAAGATGTTTTGTCAATAATAATTTCAAACTGAACCATGTTCTCTTGACATGAGAATCGGAGAACCTCAAATCTAAAGTGAATACACCTGCTCGATTTGGATTGACCAATAATAGAGAACCGAAAATGAGGAAGAATTTTATGATTGACATTTGATAATGCTGATTTTACCAAACTTTTTCACTTATATTATTATAAAAGGCGCGACTCAGTGAAAAGACAAGACTCAGTCAAAACTCGAGACAAAAAAAAAGAAAGAGAGAACGAGCTAGAGGCTGGAATTATCTAATTAAAACACCCTCCTCGTCCGAAAATGGATTTGTGTGCTAGAAAGTTTTCTCTTGCTAAGATACTTTTTTGTTATAAAATTGATTATTGTTCCTATCTTGAGTGTGATTTTCGCAACGTTTCGCTCGATGTAACCTCCGACCTTCTTCAGGTGTATCTTGTCGAGCTCGGGAATGTTTCTGTCGAACTTGGGAATTTTAAAGAAATTTCGGACGGAAGCCTTTATTTACTTCAATGGAGTAGCGTGTCTTGTTCCCTCAGCCATGACTTGATAAATTTTTTTGACTTGATTTTCCAAGTACTCTAACCGGGCGCAGTGGTTTGAGTACTTAGAAAAATTAATTGTAAAAAGTGATATTCTTCTGAAGGTTGAAGGTTCAATCCTCATTGTGGGTCACCGAAAAATAGAATTGCAAATTTCTTAGGATGTCTATCATGTCAGGGCTGACAGACAAGAACACGTGAGGTAAATAAAGGGTTCCGCTCGAAATTCCGTTCAAATTCCCAAGTTGGACAAGATATACCTGAAGAAGCTCAGAGGTTACATTGATCGAAACGTTGTAAAAATCACAGTCAGGATGAGAACAGTAGTCCGATGAATCCAAATAATATGATTAACCAATCCTCATCTCAAAATTTTCGGAATCAAATACATTTGTGCGAGATTTTTAAAAAAATCGACACTGCCTTTACAATTTTTTATAGAAAAGGAACCCTTCCAAGGCACGCACGGACGCACACACACACACAGAGTGACTTCTATGTCTAAGTAGAACTTTTAATAAATAAGGAAATTATTATACGACGATTTGTTCTGTAGATGAATTAAAAAAAAAAAAATTATGTGATAACAGAATGAAAAAAATACTATTATTATCATGGCCGACGTGATAACTTTTTAGTGTGTACGTTGAATTAAATATGTTTCTGTTTTTGTTTATTTGATACTTTTTTACTTCCCCAAACAAAGCACATTGCCATTTAGACAAAAGGGGCTACTAATTGGGACCATGCCTATAAAAGATTAAGATGCATTTAAATTTGCATAATAGTACAGTTTGAGAAACAAGTAGCAGGAAGAGAATTCCAAAGTCTGGCCGTTCTAGGGAAAAATCTATTAAAGTAGAATACTTTCTGACATTTAGAGGCCTAAACAATAAAGGTGTGTGATTTTGTTGCTAGGCGGGTTTGTTGAGGTTAACAGAGCACATTCCATTAAAATACTTGTAAAACAGGCACAGGTATGCAAAATAGCAGCGATGGGACAGGGGTTGGAGTCTAGTTGACAAAGTGGGACTTATTAGACTGCAGACCCTTTTCTGGACCCTATCCAAAGAAGGAGAGGATAGTGGTAGATGCACTAGCTCAGATTTGGCAACAATACTCCATGCATGGACGAATGGTAGCCCTGGGCCCAAAACGCTTCCTAATCTATATAAATGATCTCCCAAAACACATACTTAAATCAGTCGTTGACATCTATGCTGATGACATGACCATCTACGACAACACATCAAAGGCTGTACATGACAAAGTTCTCTCTGGTTCTCTCTCCTCTAATGTCGAGCACGTGGTTCAGTGAGGGAAGAGGTGGCTGGTTACCTTTAATGCATCTAAAACCAACCTCCTATCTTTAAATCATCAACGCTCTGATCCCCATCTGGCATCAGTTGAAATGGGTGGCTCTCGTCTAGGAGAAGTCCCATGGTTTGACAAGCTTCTGGGCTTGACCCTTACTCCTGATCTGAAATGGAACACGTACAGCAAGCCAGTTGCCAAGGTCGCTGGAAAGATGGTGGGATCCTTCTACCGCTCAAGAAGATATCTCACTACTGATGCAATTCTCTATCTATATAAAATCCAAGTACGCCCAATGATGGAATACTGCTGCCATATCTGGGCAGGAGCTGCTAAAAACAGCATATCCTGCCTTGACAGAGTACAAAATAGACTTCGTGGCTTAGTGGGGGATGCCCTTTTCTCTTCCCTGCAACCTCTCTAGAATAGAAGAGACGTTGCGCGTGTGTCTTTGTTTTATCGTTATTTTCATTGCAGGTGCTCGTCTGAGCTCCAATCTCTAGTCCCCACTTGCAAATCTTTCACGAAAAACACTCGCTCAGCTGAAACCACTATCAAAAATGTTCCTCGCTCTTTATCTGTGCCTAAATCAAAACGTAGATTCCATGAACAAAGCTTCTTTCTTAGTACTGCACGCCTGTAGAACTCTGTTCCGTCTACTTGCTTCCCACCTGACTACAACCTGAATATCTTTAAGTCCAACGTAAAGAATGTCCTGATGAGCCGCCCCCTTAAGTAGACATTTTTACTACCCCCCACACTAACGTTCTGTACATGCAATAACCCTTATCCCTGAGTCTTCCGGGCCTTGATAAGTGGTGATCACCTTGGTACTCTCGGGTGTGAGCATTTTCTAAGTTTAGATTTGATTTCTTGTTCAGGTTTTCGACGTATAAACGACATGCCGAGCATTTTATATTGGGAATGTACAAAAGTGCTGCACACGTTTGTTTCATTTTTTTTTTAAAGTTATATTGTAACATAGAGAACCTGCACTTTCAACTGGTTAACTTCTTATCACTGGTCAGCCTCAACGTCACTTAGCTCCCGGGAACCGACAAGAGCTAGTGTGTAAACGTAATTATAGTCGTATCTTTTTGACAGCTATGTTTCTAAGCTCCAGTTCTGTCTGCACTTCTGTTCAAAATCAAAATATAATATACCTTCTTTACTCGGTCAGAAGAATTAAAAATACCCTCTACTCTAAAAAGTAATTATTGCTGTCTCCTCCTGTAGTTATACATATCAAACTAACCCAGTGACATATACAATTACCGTTGTGTTATGGTAAATAAGGAAATAATAAATATACTTGTTAATTACACAACGGACGATTAAATGTTATTTAAGTGCTTGAGGAATAAAATGTATTAATAAAAAAATAAAATATCCATAATTAATTTGTGCTCTTACCCTCTATCTTGATAGTTTTGTTTTGGTAAAGATTATATTATTTTTTAGTTTCATTTTACATACAAAGGCACACACATAAACACAGATTTTTTTGGTTTCTAGAAAGAGTTATTAGTAATATTTTTCCATCAAATTAAACAACAAAAACTTAAAAATATTCAAACTATCAACATTGAAACTGGTCTCTTCATTTAGTTATTCTTGTAGCCACAAGTTATTAATGAACCAAAAATGCAGAATTATATACTTCTTAAGGAAATATATCGAAATCAACATTAGAAGATGCTCAAAAGAATTAAATTTACGTTTGCGCATTCATTATTTCCTGAATTAAGAGAAGAGGTTATTTCCAAAAGAAATCCCTACTATTTTTTCGTGTATTGTATAAGAGGGAACTGCCAATTTCATTATCATGACTTATATATACATGACCTGAAAGCCTCATCTCTTTGATGCAGATATTGACGGTGTGGTAGTCTATGAAAGCGGTCCTTGTCATGAACCTGCATAAAGAACGGATATGCTTCATTGAATTCCTGCTAAAATCGCATTGGAAATATTGGTGGCAATGTAAAAAAACTGGCGCAAAACGATCGTTCGTAAAAATCGTACCACGCCCGTCCTTTGTAGACCTTCTAAATTTGAATAAAATTCATATGGGGCTTTGCTTCTGAAACGATCTTCGTAAAAACATATTTTCAACGTTTTTTTTTTTACTTTAAAATGTATATTTCGTTTATCGCTCATCTCTTCATGATTTCAAAAGCATGTTTTTATTTAAATGCTCAGTTGTAACATGTATTTTCATTATTTTCATGTTTAATATTTGTAATGTGTCTTCATTATATGAATATTTCTAGTAATATAAACACTATGGTTCTACAAACCCAAAATTCTGTTGAAATAGAACAGAGGCTTAATTAAGTAATATATATATATATATATATATATATATATATATATATATATATATATATAAATATACTCCTATAAAATTGGATTTTTTTCTGTATTGGTATTCATGTAAAAAGTTTTTTCTATTCTTTTAAAAACAAAAAAAGAAACACTTTGTTAGATATCGGTCGTTGAACTGCATTTATTTGCAAAAGGGCAAACTAATTTGCATATTCTTTTAAACATCCATTTTAATTAATTCCCTATTTGTTTTTTTTTCTGTTTTCTTATAGAACGATCATATTTAGTCAACAATATCGTATAATTATATTCATACAGATGTTCTACATAATTTGTACTCATTTATTTTTTATTTCCGACTATTATTCTCATCTTTATTAGTTGTTGTTTTTGATCTTTTATTGGTTTTGTTTATTCACAACGTTTCGGCCAACTATTCCTCTGACCTTCGTCAGGTGGTAACCGCCACGGATAGGAACTTCGAATCTCCTAAGTGCATTCTCAGCCATCACTGCCATAATGTGTACTTACGTGATATTTACGTAAAAAGATTATAGTTCACACAGGCCTTTTTTTCTATATACAGGGTGTTCCAAAAGTCTTGGGCACATTCCAAGTCCGCATATCTGCTTAATTTTGAAAAGTAGTAAGATGAAAGCGGTGCCATTTTAAAGCTAAATGCATTAAGTTTTTTGTAAGGCTATACCAAAATATACCAGATATACCAGATGTGTCTTTTAGTTCTAAATAGTTCTAAATGTCAAAATGTGCCCAAGACTTTTGGAACACCCTGTATTTACATATGTATATATATATATATATATATATATATATATATATATATATATATAAGTGTGTTTTGCTTGCCTACCATATTCCTCTGTCATTTTTTGGTATACATATATGAAACTTAATATATAGGGTACTAGCAATCGGTGCCCGGCGTTGCCCAGGTGTTTTGAGGTTAATGCTGAAAAAAAAAAACGGTCAATTTTTTTAAACTTTGACCCCTATTATGACCTCTTAACATTTATTGTTTAGGGATCAAGTAAAGTTACTAAGTTAGATCCATATCCAAGTAATGAAATCTGGGGACGCAACGGGAATTTTCGGCAAAAAAATGTTGTTACTATGCACATCTATGTATTGAAATACAATTTGTGGCAAAATTTCAGGAAAAACTAATGGATGGTTCTCTCGCAATAGTCCGGACAATTCGCTAAATTATCTCGTCAAAACCTTAAATCTCGAATTTTTGTGCATTTTGTGGGGGGGGCTAATTTGGCATAATAGTGTCCATTTAATAGTATTATCTTGAAAAAATAAAAAAATAAGGAAAATTACCAAAAAAAAACAAACAAGAACAACAAAAGTGTGCCGTATTTTTAAAAGTTTTATTGCGTTGTTTTTATTTGCTTTTTTTATTTCATCGGTGAAGAAAAAGGCCAAACAGAAATTTTGAAGGCCAAACTGCTTTAAAAAAAAGGCCACATTCGCGAAATTTGGCCTCACTATCAAAAAAAATAGGGAAATCCCCCTACTTGAACTTTCTGTTTGGTTAAGAATCAAGATGGCTGAATTAATAATTACTCGCTTGTAGCGTTGATTTTTTTCTTTTTTCGCTATAGAAAAATAACTACTTGATGAAATTACGTGATTATTTCTGTACGAAAACTTTATCCCATGACGAGTACGTACAATATATATTTTTAAAAATATTTCCATTTATTAATGTCAATAGAAAACTGCATAAGTACCCAAACCCGAAACGAGTGAACGCGCGTTTTTTTTTAGTTTAGTTTCATATATATATAAATATATATATAAATATATATATAAAAATAAGTATTTTTAAATTTTATCTTTCTAGCTTTAAAAAAAAGTTTTAAAATTTTATCAGCCGGCATAATTTATTTTTAAATATTGAAAAATTTCACGAAAATTAATTTTTGCTAGATTTTCAAAACATTCTTTTCGTGTTGTGTGTACGTGTCTGCGGCTAGCACCAGAATAGCGGCCGTGATGTCGGAGGTTCGATTGTTAGATTGTGTAAGTTTCGTATTTTTTTAATTTGTAAATCGCAAGTTAGGAAAAAAATAAACCCTTCCAAGATGGACAATAAATAAAGCCATAATATTTTATGGTAAAGTTAAGAGCGTAGGAACCATAGTTTTTTAGGAGATGTGATTATTGGATTAACCAATCAGAAATCGTCTGTGGCACACACATCTCTGTTTTTATAGATATATAGATATAGATAGATAGATATAGATTCGAACCCATGCAAAACAATGTTTTGGTTTTAGCCGGGGAAAATCGGTGTAAAAGTGTTAAAAAAAAAGGAATTTGTCCGGTGTAGGTCGTACGACGTATTTACGAATATTCATACGTTACGTTATAGCTACTGATTCGTGCTTTAATTTTTAGGCTTGCAGCAAACATGTCTTCATAGTTAAGGCATTAACGTCAAAGGAAAACGTACATCGTAAGCTAAACGTTTAGGTTTAGAGTTTCGGTGGTGGCGCACGAGTCATTTTTTAAAACTTTTTTTAAATCATTACTATTTATTGGGTCCAATAAAATATAATGCATACGAAATGTACATTAATCAAATTAACATATTTAAGCAAATTTTACGACCAGGCAATGCCGGCGGCCTTCTAGTATATATATATATATATATATATATATATATATATATATATATATATATATATATATATATATATATATGTGTGTGTGTGTGTGTGTGTGTGTGTGTATATATATAAAATCAAATGTGTGTAACCGGTTTTGTATATATATATATATATATATATATATATATATATATATATATATATACCTAATCTACTATTATATGAAAGTAACTTTAACCGTGATGCGTCTGTATATCTTTGTGTTTATTATTCACATAATTGGAATGTTTATTGAAATGAACATGATTTATTTGTTTATTTATTGCAGACTATTATCCTCAGTTTTTAGTTGTTCTTTCGCGATATTTTGGCCGACTATTCCTTTGGTCTTCATGAGGTGGTTACCGCGACAGGATAGGGACTCTGAATCTCCTAACTGCATTCTCAGCAATTACTGCCTTCCATAGTTGTTGTCGTCTCACCACGTTTTAGCTAACTAAGCTTCTGGTCGCCTTTGGCTAGGATTGAAACTGCTATCTTTAGACAATGCTTACCTCGAACAGTAGAAACTCGTCGTCTCTATCCACTATCCACAGCTCCACGGACCCCAAGGGCGATCAAGGATTTTTGTGGTTTTATAAATCCGTGTTTATTTATTATCTGCTCTTCCATTGTTGGGTTCGTACTGAATGTTGTATTATTTAATTAATTGGAATGTTTATTGAGACGAGTTTTATTTATTAATTTATTTATTCATTTAAACTGGCTGCCTATCGCTCTCAAGAATTCATTGTTTTGTTTCTCATGTTAACCTTTTGACCCTTTTTAAGATTATCTTCAATATACTAGATTGGGGGATATCTTTCATAAATAAGAAACTCCAAGTACGACAAAAAAACTTCATAATCCTTGTATAACTACCAAGTTCATATCGAGTAACTTTATCACTAACAATTTTTGTCAGGAAAACATGGCTTTATCAGATCACTTGTTTATGTATTAGCAAATATATTTGATAGATTTTCACAGAATTGCAAAATTCATCATTTATGTGAGCATTGCAGGTCTTTGAAAATAAGGGTGATTAAGGCACAATGTACATATTTTCAGCCTGATGCCTGCGACCAGCTTCAGGCGAACTCCTCTTATAAGATGGATAATCACTTTTACTAAACTTAGTTTCAAGAAGGAAACTTTGAAGGATATCTTTTGTACATGAGCTATCAACCATTCAAAGTGAATTTCAATAAATATTTCTACAAGGCCTATGCACCATTTTTACTGTTTCAAATAAGGCTGGATCAGTGTGTATATGAGGTAACGCAGCTAATATACTAGAATCAAGTTGGTTGGAGTTGATTTTTTATAATAAGTCACAGTAATATATGAGTATGAGGCCAACCCCTTTTAGGCACTCAATTGTGCGCATGTATCATAGTAATGGACCAAAGATGTCTGATTTGTTTATCAGATTCATCACTTTGGTTATTTTCAGGCGAAACACTCTGGCCAATAGATCTTGTCAGTTGATGTATGTTTGTCCAGGCAGAAGGTTATCTTAAATTTCTTTTCACTTTGATTTGAAGTGAATGTGATAGATAATTCTGGTTTTCCATAATTTCTGACATAAATCATCGCATCCTCGGTTCCTTCATGCATACATCGTAAACTACCTGTGAAGCTACACGTTACATGCATATCTGACCTATATAGTCATTTATATGATACATGAGATATATGTAGGAATCTATTCTTAGATTGTTTCAATGAGGTTTGATATATGAAAGTATTTCCATTTCACCTTTTGCAAACCACTCAACTGCAAACTGCTGGAAACTGCGACGAAGATGATTGAAGGAATTATCTCAGATCATAAAATGGTACGCATAAAAATCTATACAGGAAACATGTTTTGTGCTATTTCCAAATTGATTTTTGGTGAGTGAGATCTAATGAACACTATAATTTTTTTTTCAATTTTTAAATTATTTGAAGTTAAAATAAATTTTAATTCAATCAATCAGACAAAAGAATATATGACAAAAGTAAAGAGATTCTATTTCAATACATTTGAAATTTTAAAGAAATTATTAGAACTATTCACAAATAAAATGTGTTTTATTCACAAATAAAATGTGTTTTATTTGTGAATAAATAATTTCATGTGTATTTTTTATATAAATAATTAATTTACTATGACGGCTGTTTCCTCGTCAGTCAAAGGAGAACAAATCCTTTAGGGCAGAGGTAATTTTGCCTTTCACAATCTTAATTTATACTTCATAAAATCGACGCGGTGTTTTACTTTGGCTAACCCTATCAGGCTCATTATTTAATTATTTTCATTTATTTAAAAATTACCAATTAATGGCTATTTAAAGTATAATATTTCCTAAAATATAATTTACGTAAAACATAATTTGTTTGAGAGTATTGCCGAAATCAATTAAGGTGACTGAAATAGGATTTGTCGAATATTTTTTATAATTTATGATAAAAATTGAAAAAGTTTAACTAAACAGTTTTAAGTAACGTTTTATATTTAAAAAAATAGATATTTAGAGGGGACAAAAATATACAAGCAGAAAATAATATCAAATAGTTTAACCCTTCTACGTTTATCAAAAATTAGCTCAATATACAATCCCATTTTGGCCACCTTAATTAAATTCGACATTACTCATAAACAACTTCTTTTCTTAAACTATATTTTAGTAAAAAAATTAAAAATTATACTATGAAAGCCAAACAAACCACATAAACGAGCTCATCAGAATATTTTTATTTGAAGCTAAATTTAAAAAATCCTTGTAAATCTTTGTGACATATTTCATTCAATCGGGATCAGGTCCGAACCCAGACCTAATAGTTTTATTATATTTCTTCAACTGAAACATAATTAGCAAAGTATACTAAGGTGTATACATATCAAACCTTTGTTAAATTTGTGGCATATTTGCATTCTATGGAAGCCAGACGGAAAAGCAGAAGTCCAAATATTAATATAGAATCCCTGTTCCAATTGAAACATACTTTCCAAACATGTATATCAACAACTATTGAAAAGGTTTTCTTTTTATGTATATATTTCCATACTTTGGAGTGCAGGCGCATACGCAGACCCCACAATTTTAATAGACCACTATTGTTCAAAATGTAATATACTAAGTTTTGATTCTCATTACCCCTTCTCTCATTGTATGTGGTCAGTTTTATATAATAGTCAATTATATAGAAGGCTATTCGTGTACAGACAGACACACACTGCGACAAACAGACGTGAGCTTTAATATATATATATATATATATATATATATATATATATATATATATATATATATATAGAGAGAGAGAGAGAGAGAGAGAGAGAGAGAGAGAGAGAGAGAGACCAGACTACCCGTGACTCGCTTGGCCAGTATCTTATATTAGCTATGAAATTAATGTATAAGTGTGACACTTGTGACGTAAAGAAAATAGTTTTTTTGTGACATATCAGAAACATTTCTAGGAAAGTAAATTCAAATGAAAAAAGAATATAGATAGGGTTCTATTAGTCGTTCTGTTTATAATTGTTTATTTTTGAAAAAAAAAAAACTTGCAGCCAGTGAATTATAAGTGGGTTGCCATACCTACAGGTAAATGTGCACTGAACAGATACCATAATGCTTAAAGTTAAATACAAATTGTGATATATCTTTTAATTTAAAAACAAAAAAAAATATTAGGACGATGAAAACGTACACATTAAAACAATACGTTTTATTGTCGCATTGGTTATTTATTTGTAGCGCAAATAAAAAAAAACATATATTTTCAGGGTTATTTATTTATATTGGTAGTGCAGAAGAAAATGTTTGACTGTTTGTAAGAAAGTTGTATTAAAAAATGGAGAATAAATTTAAAAAAAGGAAGCCGGTGGGTAAATCGTTATTGTAAAATTATCTTATGGTTGTCAACGGGTTAAATTAGATTTATTCGTAAGAGAATTGTATTAAATAACTTAAACGTAATACGGAAATTAACGATGTAAAAAATAGCAAAAAGTTTTAACAATTGTTTATTTTCATAATTTCAACGCGAAAAAAAATCGGGACGCTGAAAACATACACAGTAAAACAATACGTTTTATTGTCGCGTTGAATATCTATTTGTAATTCAAATTAAAAAATATATATACTTGAGGGTTTATTTCTTTATGTTGGTAGTGTAGAAGAAAATGTATGAATGTTTTTAAGAAACGTGTATTAAAAAAAAAATTAATTAAAAACGAAAGGCGGTGGGTAAATCGCCGTTGAAAATGCTCTTATGGTTGTCAATGGGTTAAAGTAGATTTATTTGTAAGAAAATTGTGTTAAAAGAAATTAAGCGTAATACGGAAATGAACGATGTAAAAAAGGCAGAAAGTTGTAACAATTGTTTATTTAGATAATTTAAACGCGAAAATAATTTGGGACGCTGAAAACGTACGCAGTAAAATAATACGTTTTATTGTCGCGTTGATTATTTATTTGTAACGCAAATCAAAAACAATATATTTTCGGGGTGATTTATTTACGTTGCTAGTGTAAAACAAAATGTATGAATATTTTGTCAGAAAAGTGTATTAAAAAATGTAGAATAAATTTTTAAAATAGGAAGGCGGTTGGGAAATCAATGTTGTAAATTGTTCTTATGGTTGTCAACGATTTGATTTATTTGTAAGAAAATTGCGACAGTATAGTCGTAATACAGAATAGTTGCAACACATCCCAACCTTCGACTGTTAATAATTTCTAAATAATAACGTTAATAGTTCAGTGCGCAGGTCAAATTCTGCAAAAGTAACGATTTGTGTTTATTTGTTTACGCTGTGATGAGTTTATGTTTATGTACGCATGCGTAACCGAAAGTCTTAATGTGGGGTTACAAAACCGGTTACAAACATTTGATATATATATATATATATATATATATATATATATATTTCAACACTATATATATGTATATTTCAAAGGCGTACCGTTGGTCCCATTTCGTTGAATCAACCATTAGAGGTTGGAAAGAGTCAGTGCAACTTCGACTTTGAAAAAGTGAAACAATGCAAAGTAAACAAACAGAGAAAAAAAATGTTAAACGAGCGTTTTAACTCAGAGTTTCAAATTGTAAAACAGAACTTACTAACCGCTGCCAATAGATTCTTTTATGGAAAGAAGAAAGCGCGTGTGTTTGTATATGTATGAGCGTGTGTGTGGGTGTATGAGAGAGAAAGAGAGGGCGAGAGAGAGAGTGTGTGTCTGTGTGTCTGTGTGTCTGTGTCTGTGCACCCACGCGTGTGTATATGAATGTTTAGCGGGAGCTGTTTTAGAAAACTTCTATAAAAAACAAATGTCCTGTTTAAACGAACACATACGAGGGGCGTGCAATAAGTAATGTCCCTGACACAAATCCAGTCGTCTGATGTAGCTGAAATTTTGCATGTGCAATGATTTATATATGTACGGGTTATGTGGCACATTACAACTCTGAACTAATTGTGGTTTCTGTTTTACAGGTATTTGAACTGAGTCAGGTGTGAAATGGAGCCTGCTGAATGTCGAGCAGTGATCCGGGTTTTGTATTTTGAAGGACGCACACCACAGAAGACTTTTGATGAAACGAAATAAACTTATGGTGATAATACCCCATCATATACCATTGTAAAACGCTGGCATCGTAAATTCAAACATTGCCAGAAGTCTGTGGAAACAGCTCCCAGGCCTGCTCACCCCCCTTCTGCCATTGATTAGGCATCAGTCCGTTAAGTGAGGTTGCCATTTTGGAAGATCGGCGCTTTCCTATTCGACCAATAGACCAAGATGTCAAGATTAGTACAGGATCTGTGGAAACTGTCATTCATGACCATTTATATATGCAGAAGGTGTCTGCCAGATGGATTCCCAGGTTGTTCACACCATTCCAGAAACGCGAACGCGTCGAGGATGAATTTGAAGATGTGCCAAGAAGATGAGTCAAAGTTTTTCAAAAGACTGATTACACAGGATGAAACCTGGGTCCATCACTATGATCCAGAGACCAAATCGCAGTCAATGCAGTGGAAGCACTTGACTCACCACCTCTAAAGAAGGCAAGGGGGCAGCCCTCCGTTGGCAAGGACATGCTCACAGTCTTCTGAGACCAGGACGGAGTAGTGATGACAGATTTCCTGGCAAAGAATACCACAATTACAGGAGCCTATTATGCTTCACTTTTGAGGAAATTAAGGGAAGCTATCAAAATCAAGCGACGGGGCAAGATCAGCAAGGTACTCTCCTCCTGCAGGACAACGCTTGGGTCCAGAACCCGCATGTCGCCAGATCAGAAGCACGGGCGTGTGGTTATGAAATCCTCCCCGTTCCTCCATAGTCTTCTGACCTTGCACCTTCTGACTTTCACATTTTCCCACCCATGGAATTGTTTTTGAAAGGACAGCGTTTCCCATAAGATGCAGCCTTGATTTCTAAAGTAACGTCGCGGTTGGAGGACCAACCTGGTGTGTTCTACAAAAGCGGTCTCCAGAGCTGCATCAAAGGATGGGAGAAATGCATAACTTTGGGTGGTTCCTGTTTAGAAAAAGACTAATAACTGTGCCAAGTTTCGTTGCTCTACTGCTATGAGAAGTTGGTCAGCGGCATTACTTATTGCACTCCACTCGTTACCCTAATATAAATAAAAGTACAGCTAATAACGGCAATAATAAATAAATAAATAAAGCAGGAATATATTAAATTAAATGTAATTTAGAATAAAATTAAAATTAAAATTAAAAGGTAAAGATAAAGATAAAATTTAAATAACATTTCAAATTAATTAATTTAAGAAATTTTAAATTATTAATCTGAAGGGAGAAATTTAAGATAATTCAAAATAATTAAAGTAATTTTTAAAATAAATTATCCCATACAAAATGACACTATATATAAATATAAATATATATATATATAGCCGAATTGATTTGGTCCTTGCTAATCAAGCTAGAGATGGCTTCTGTTGCCGGGTTCGAATCTATCGATCAGTTTTATTCCTGACACACTGCACTAATTTCCGAAAAAAGTTGAATCACTAGTGTCGTTAGCTATTTAATTATTATTTAATCTTTAACTTTAGCTATTTAATTATTATTGTAGAAACTCGTTTTCTATCGTTGGGCACTTTCAGTGTAAATAAAGTCGGCCAATTAAGCTCACATGTGCAGATTGGCATATAATGATTAGATCACTCTGACAGACGTTAAAAATCATTTAAATATAAATGTCTTAATGTCAACAGTAATTCCTGTGGTTAATGGTGGGCGAATGGATTAGGTCCTTGCTAATGAAGCCAGATATCGTTTCTGTTTCCGGTTTTGAGTCTATCGACCGGTGTTACTCGTAACATCCTGCACTGAAGATTCCCGAAAGGATGAAACACTAGTGTCTGTAGGTATTTAATAATTATCATAGTAAATAATTATATATATATATATATATATATATATATATATATATATATATATATATATATATATACTAGCAAGTAGATCTGGCATTGGCCGAGATTGAAAAATGGTCAACGATTATTTTACAGTCGTATATTTTTATTGTCATCGAAATCCGTAAAATCGCCCGGGAGGAAGCTTCATATGTCCCCATAAAGTGACTTAGTCCAAAATATGTGTTATTCTACATTGCACTCTAGAGAACCTTGTGTTTCTCTTATAAAATTATTTGATATAAACCTTTTTCCAGATAACGAAAAAAAAAGACATTCAGAAATATACGTGCGGCGTTGTTCACTATTGTGTATGTATCCTAAATTACCTGCTAAGTGTAAATTAAACAGAACAGCACAAGAAGCATGTGAAAGCATAAATAATAAAAGCAATTGCATAATAATTGTTATGCCGTTCTAAATCAGTTTTCGTTCGATTTCTTTTCAAACACGCTGTGCGAAATAGAACCATTAAGAGAAAAGAGATTAATGCTGTGACCCAATTAACAGTCAATTAATCACTAGCGCTAGCAAGCAGATGATTAATGAGCTCAACAATAAAGAAATAACTATAGAATCCAAGTGAAACATGGAGACTAAAGAGCGCGAGGTGAAAAGGGAAAGTTTTAAAAACAGAAATAATTAATAATCGGCACGAAAAAGATAATAAAACAAAACACAAGCAAACGATTTATAGGACGTTTTAACAAGTCCTCTTTTAAGCATCGTCTGTTTAATGAGTCAATGCCACGATTAAATATTTCTATTTGAGCGCTACGCGATTAAACAATGAACAAAAATGCATGATAGAATAACGTTGTTTTCTTCTAAATTAACAAAAAAACATGCAGTTTTATAGTGTAATTATTAAACTATCTCGGTTTTTAATTTCTATTTTTTAATTGTGCGGTCTCTTCAATTCTCATTGGCTTGTTCAAGTTTGTACTACGCTAAATGTAAAATTAATATAATGCTATCTTGGCAAACAGGATCACAGATAGATGTTTTATAACCACCTGCAATTTTTTCACTATTAAGCTTCCTATTTTATTCTAAATTAACCTGGGTGCCCGGCGTTGCCCGTGTGTCGGGAGGTGTGTGTTGAGCAAAAAAAAAATGTGGTAGTAGACAGGTAGGTACGAACCCATACCGTGAAAAATGGTACGTCTTTGTTGTTGCGTCCATCGCCAAATCAGAATTGGTGAAGTTTTAAATTAAGTCTAGTCAGTCGAAAAGAGGGGATGGCTTTCGAATATATCGGCGAAAAGTAGAAAAGTGCCCAGTTAAGGGTGGTGAATTAAATGATTTTAACCAAGTTTTCGATATTTGTTGTCCGAAGGGTGGAGCCCCAAAACAATACCGATTTGGTTAAAATCCGTCAAAGTTTTAAGGCATACATATATACATACATACATTTAAACAGACAGGTGTAATTTATATTATAGATGATATCGTTTCTATAATGCCAATAAGCAATTTTGTTTTTGTACTTTGCAAAAGTTTTCTGCTTAAAAAATAATGAAATATTAATCAACCAAAATTGACTTCATATTTGATTTTTTTTAATGTTTGTCGGTTATCCGCTTTTTAATATTTTTTCTATACATATTTATGGAACGCGCTTTGCACACACCTGACTGACTTTAACCCCGAGTTTTAATTCATATATACTATCTTTATGACAAGTCAAACCATATATCTTTCACAGTAAATTTCAATTTAAATCAACTTGCATGAGTTTCATAAGAATATGTAGTTTGCAAAAATTAAAGTCAAACAAGCAAAATAAAATGAATAATAAAATTCCCTCTCAGCTTTAAATGTCGGTTATTCAAAGCGTTGTGAGTAATAAGAGTGTATGTACACATACAAAGATATATATATATTATTTGAGGGTAAGCAGTTACATATGGTCGCTACAAATAGCTATCTATTTCAGTCAAAGAGACTTCCTCAGGCGACCTAGTATGTCTTGACGCCAAAAGGAAAAACCTCAATAAAATGAACAATAAGTTGATTTAATCTACTAGAAAAAAATTGTGTCGTGTTATCTGATTTTTTTACGAATTTTCATATATATATATATATATATATATATATATATATATATATATATATACTTAATTTACTCACATAAAATTAATACAAGAAAGTGGAGATTTATGCGTAAACTTTAAGTATTTACTTCAAAAGTGCTCACTACGTAGGTAGAACTAGTTAGTAAGTTATAAGATGTATATGGCGTTTAAGCTACACTGAATATTCCGCGTTTCATCCACTTTAGGATTCTTCAGGCTTATATATATATATATATATATATATATATATACAAACAAAACATATACATGCACAAACCCTTTCTCCCTCTCTCTCCCTCTTTTTCTCTCTCTCTCTATATATATACACAAACCCTTTCCCCCCTCTCTCTCATCTACCTCATATACCTGGCTAAACAACCAAAAAGCAGTCAAAATTTTAAAACCTTAAAATTGAAACTCCTCCCTCTTCCTCTCCTTACCCCTTTCTTTTTTTCCTTAACATCTTCTCCCTCTCCCTATATCCATATATTTCCGGCCACGCCTACCTGAATCTGCTATCTCACAGACACTACAATCTAATGTATTGTAACCTTCAAAACTTAAATATTGTCGATACCCGTCTTCTGCCCCATTATTATATCTTACCCCCCTCCCTTTTTTGTTGTTTTTTTCTCTGAAACAAGTCTTCGAAATACTAACAACCATTTCTGTAAGGTGTAACCAGACTGTTGGATCGTAAACATGGTCCAACATCCGAAACATATGTAACCAAACAGATAAAACGGTAATAAATAAATAAAACATATATATATATATATATATATATATATATATATATATATATATATATATATATATATATATGAAAATTCGTAAAGAAACTAGATAACAAGTCACTAGTTTGTTTTTGTTTTTTTCTGATCAATTAAATAGAACTTATTGTTCATTTTATATGCCGGACATTTCTACTGGTGTGGTAATAAAACTTCTAAAGTGCACTTGTAATGTTAGGGTGTGCATAGCGTGAAATTTGGCCAAAATTGATTGTCCTTTTTTTTAGATTGTTTCGATTACAGATTATTGATACTTAACATTCAGAGACACAGCTTATTAAAGAACACTGCCAGGCACATAAAATCCATTTGTTTGAAATAACAAAAACAATCGGCAAAGCTTTTTAGAAGTCCATAGAAAACGAACTTGATCACACACAAAATTGTCATATATATATACATACATATATATATATATATATATATATATATATATATATATATATATATACTGTAATAATTATTAAATATAAACATACACTATAGTTTCATCATTCTGAGAATCATCATTGCGAGGTGTCACGATTACCGGAGGTCAGGAGATTCAACCCCGGCAACGAAGCCATCTCTGACTCTTTTAGCAATGACCAAGTCCGCGCGGCTATCATCAAACGCGAGAAATATCGTTGAAATTTAAACATTTATTTTTAAATTTCTTCATCGTCTAATGATTATATTATCCTGCATTTCACATGCGAGCTTAAGTGACCGAGTTTATTTTAGCTGTAAAGTACTTAACGATAAGAAACGAGTTACTTAAATGGGCTAACAATATTATTTACTATAATAATTATTGAAATCCTTATAAACACTAGTGTTTCATCCTTTATGGAATCATCAGTGCAGGGTGTCACAATTACCGGAGGTTCGAAACCGGCAACGAAGCCATCTCTGGTTCATTTCGCAATTGAAAAATCCACACGGCCACCGTCAACCGCGAGAAATATCGTTGAAATTTGAACATTTATTTTATATATATATATATGTGTGTGTGTGTGTGTGTGTGTGTGTGTGTGTGTGTGTTAGTGGGTGTGTGCGTGTATACATACTAGCAGAAACAGGCGACGTTGCGCGGGATTGGACGAGGATCATCGAATGTTTAAAACTCCTCCATTTTATTGTCATCGAAACACATCACGGGTGAAAGCTTCACTTGGCTCCTGCAGTGACTTAATTAACAATACATTGTATTCTACATTGCACTGTTCAGAATCTACTATCGATTTTATCAAATTATTTTTATATATCATGGCATTTTTTAATTCCATTTTCACCCCAAACAAAGTACAGTGTCACTTTGATTTAGTGGGCTACTATTTGGGGACATATATTACAGGAATACTATTTAGGGAGTCGAACAGTAAGGTGTGTGTTCATATGACAGTTGAACTTCTGCATCTCAGTACAGTTGGGCAAACATGAACCCAGAAGGGAGCTCCAAAGTCTAACAGTTCTGAGGAAGAAACTATTAAAGTAGAAGGCTTTATTAGATCTAGCGATCTCTATTGTGGAGGGGTGGGATTTTGCTGCTTGTCGGGTTTGCCGGGTTTGTCGGGGGTATTTACATCGAGGGGGTACAAGGAATTGTAGTTCGTCAGATCATCCTCCCTTAAAATACTTGTAAAACAAGCGGAGAGATGCAACATTTTATCGATGAAACAGAGGTCGAAGCTTAGATGACAATTCAGAACCTATCAGGTTAGCGATACTGTTTTGAACTCTGTCCAGGAGCAGCTGCATCAGCTAAAATCTGGCAACAATACGCCATGCATGTGCAAATCGTGGCCGTGTAAAGGATATTTTCAGGGTAAGTAACTTATTAGTATGATAGAGAAAGCCCACCTTCCTCGAAGCAGCCCTGACAATGCTGTGAATGAATCTGTTCCAACTCATGTTTCCTGTTGAACGTTAAGCCAAAAAGTTTGAAAGAAGTATTCACAGGTAATGTATATTTGGTCATAAGTATTGGTGGTTGGCACGATTTCTTGTAATTAATTAAGGAAACAAGCTTAGCCTTGGCAACATTCAATGTGACCATCCATTTTTTGTCTCCATTCCACTACAAATTGGAGGTTTTCATCTAGTGTTCTTGGCATTTCCTTATATATGTCTTCATTTGTTTTCCTCACGTGGTTGTTATAGAGCGTGGTGTCATCAGCAAATATACACACAATTAAAAAGATCTTGCTTCAATTCATATACAAACGCATCCCTGTTATATCAGACTTTGCAGGTAAACGCACAAAGTGCCTTATATATATATATATATATATATATATATATATATATATATATATAAGGCATATATATATATATATATATATATATATATATATATATGTATATACAGGGTGAACAGAAAGTGCCTTATATATATATATATATATATATATATATATATATATATATATATATATATATATATATACAGAAAGTCCTTGGACCATTTTTAGTTTTAAAATTAAATATTGTTAAAATCACTTTTTCTCTTTTCGAATACAGTAAGTATTTAGTCTAACTATTGATCTAATTATTTTCAACAAAAATATTAAAATAATTTTGTTTAAACTTTCAGAAAAATGAGCAAATGAGAGGTCATAATTCAGCTTAATTGCGCGGGAAGGACAAACTCAGAGATTATTAAGCTCTTGAAAGTAGTTAAACCCATCGTGTACCATGTTGTGAACAGATTTAAGGAACTTGGTACATCTGAAGATCGTCCTAGGAGTGGAAGACCTCGCACTGCTCGAACAAAGAAGGTGATTAAAGCTGTCCGAGAGAGGATAAGAAGGAACCCGAAGAGATCTGCAAGACAAATGGCTAAAGACATGAATGTGAGCGTGACCTCGATGAGAACCATCGTAAAAACGATCTCCAGTTGTTCCCCTACAAGATGAGAAAGAGACAGTACCTCACACCTGCCCAAAAGCACAAGAGACTTGAAAGAGCAAAGCTTCTTCTTGGAGAACTGATGGCTGGCATGGCAGAGCGAGAGATCGATTTTTCTGATGACAAACTCTTCACAATTGAAGCGACTGTTAACAATCAGAACGACAGAGTTTACGCAAAATCTTCAGCAGACATTGATGACTCCGTGAGAATAGTTTTCCGCCGAAAAAAGCCGTCTTCCCTCATGGTGTGGGCTGCCGTCTCCAAATCTTGGAAGTCGCCTCTGATTTTCGTGGAGCAGGGGGGTTAAGATCAACACAGATCGCTACATTACGGATATTTTGGTTCCAGCATTTGAAGAGATGTAGAAACACTTCAAAGATCAGCCTTTCACCTTCCAACAAAATGGAGCACTATCTCACACCTCCAGAAAAACTCAGGACTGGTGCCAACGTCATTTTCAAAGATTCTGGAGTAAGGAGATGTGGCCTCCTGCATCGCCTGATTTGAATCCCATGGATTTTTCGGTGTGGTCTTTGTTGGAGGCAAAGGTCTGTTCTGTTGCTCATCTAAGTGTTGATGCTTTGAAGTCATCTCTTCTGAGTGAATGGGCTAAAATACCTCAGAAAACGCTGCGTGCCTCGGTTGGTAACTTCAGACAGAGAATTGAACGTCTAATCGAAAGGAAGGGACATCACATTGAAAATAAATAATTTGAATTTATTCTTGGTTTCCTAACTTATAATTTTCATTCATGTTTAATTTATGTTTTTGTAATTTTCTATTAATAAACCACTTTTGAATTGGTCCAAGGACTTTCTTTTCACCCTGTATATATATATATATATATATATATATATATATATATATATATATATATATATATATATATATATATACATATATATATAAGGCACTTTGTGCGTTTACCTGTGCATGTCTGTGTGTGTAATTTTGTTCCCTATGGTCTCGATAACGGCTGGGCCGATTTTTATGCAATTCTCTACGAATCGCGACGACATTTTATGTGCTTGGCAGTTTGTTAAGGTTGTGTATAGGAATGTCTTGAAAGACAGAAAAAGCGATTTTAACCAAAGTTAACAACCTAACACCACAAGTAAATTTGAAAAGTTCTATTATCACACAAGTAAAATGCCCTGCATATTAATTCGACAGTTATCGCTTTTGATATAAGGGCGCGTTCGAAATGAATGTATAGGTTTTAAGTACAATTTCACAATGATAATTGTTTTTAATCATTTTAAACTTCAAGCCATTTTCACCGAAGGACAGACATATGAAATGAACAGTAAAGTCTAATATAACAGGAATGCGTTTGTATATGAATGTTTCTACTTAGAGAACAATTGAAGCAATATATATATATATATATATATATATATATGTATGTATATACAAATATATATATATATAAGGATTTAGACAATTAAAAACATAACTGAAGTAAATATATATATATATGTATATGTATATAAATTATAGAAAAAAAGATGAGAATATATAGTTAAAAATTAGATTTTAATTTTTCATTATTTAACTGACTTTGTGAACTGGTGTATTCCTAATTTAATTATATGCACTCGTTATTATTACTTTTTTAATTTTTCACATTGAAAAGTTGGGATAAGCAATAAAATGCCATCCACTGCACGATTCGAGTCTTTTCTTTTACGGTGTATCAGCCAGTTTCGAGAGATATTTATTGACAATAAAATTCCAATATTTTCACCATACACACTGGTAGTTAAGTATGGCATTAGTTGACCCGTCAGAATTACGCTAATCACATCACCACAAAGTAGTTCATGCGGTCGAATTTGTAACAAAGGAATCGAGTCTTTTTCAAGGCGTCGTTCTGAACCCTCGCTTCCCATGAATGAACACTGGTCGATAGCCGGAAGCTATTCGGTCGAATACAAACGAGAGATTTAATGAACACCATGTTTCATGAGATTTGTTTCGGCGTGTGACGTTAAATATCCGCTCACATGTTTAAAATTAGTTTTACTGAATAAGCTGAACATGTGTAGCAGAGAAATAGAAAAGAAAGAAGTAGGTTTCGTCATCAAATTTGAATTTGCAATCAATCAATAGAGATAATGGGGCGGGGCAATCATCATAATATATGCTAACAGCGTTTAACTTGAATCTGAATCGGATCTGCTTCGCTTTTATCTGCAATATATTGTTCCGTCTAAATTAACAGAAAATAAAGAGTTGTATATGAAAAAGGTTACTTGACTCGTTGTCTCGTTAAAAACAGCCAAAAGTTATAATGTTAACTTCGAATGAGTGTTTTATGCCCAACTGATGGGTGGATATGAATAAATCTATGAGTAGTTTCTCATTCTTTATAAATCTTTATTGATCCTTCTTTATCATTAATTCTCCATTTAACGGATACCATAATACCTAGTTCGTATCACCTTATTGTTAAAAACGTTCCTACAAAATTTCAGTTAAATCGGTGAAGAAGTATTTACAAAAAACATTAAAATAAATTTGTTATTGCGGTGACTGGTCCCTATTAATCCGTCTTAATTATTAACCCAGCATGGGCCGATTACCACAATACTTAATTCGTTTTCCGTATCATAATAAAGTTAATATATAATATAAGCCGGATGAGTTATGTAGTTTCTCAGAAAAAGTGGAACGACTGACAGACAGATGTACGAAGAGCAATATAATAAAGATATCTTGATCATTCGAGATGCAAAGTCGGAGTAGAGTTCGAGTTGTAGTTATCAGAAGTTTTCTGAAGAGGAATTTACGGGTCCGCAATCTAAGCACTTTATGCATGATTCAAAAGTAATCAAGTGTAATAACATTTATGGAGACCTACACAGTGTTTCCCTGTTAACGCTTTCATTCAAGTTAACCACGCGGCCGAATGTGTTGTGATGTGCCGAAAAAATGCAAACAATTTTATACCGTTAAAAGTATAAAGATATTTATTTCTGCCGCGAAAAAGAGAGTATTAGAATGCGAAGAAAGCTCGGCAAATTACAGACGTAGATCATCTGAAGTCGCTACCTAGTAGCTCCTGTCGGTCTCAATTTGAGCCAGTTAAGAAAGTAGTCCAAGTCCAAGTCCAAGAACATAATTCTTCGTAAATTAAAACTTTGGATCGATTTCTAAACACTGAATGCCTGATCCAGAACCGATTCTTTGTGATAACATATAAGGGCACCTATATTATGTGTTTGCACATTCTAATGTATTTTATATTTCATATGTAGCTAAAATAATGGAAACGAACATTTTTTTAATATAATAGCATATTTTTATTTATTATTTTACTTTTTTTTTTTTAGTTTTTTTTTTCTGGAAAAGCTTCTGACGAAGAGTCACTTAATATACGAATGTGAAAAAAAATTGCACAAAAAATCTAACAAGCAATATATTTCAGATGAATAGATTTCAATCTAGAAAACACGATTTATTCCCCTTTTGTTAGAAACATCGGCCACAAAATCTAAAGTTCAGAAAAAAAAAGAAAAGTGAGTGTTACAAGGCTGACTAAAGTAAACGCATATTAATTTATTGTTGTAAACAAGTCGTGTGAACGGCGAGGAAAAGAGAGCAATTGAGAAAAGTCACTAGCCAGCAGCTTGTTCGACCTTAATTTTAGCTAGTTAATATAACATTTGGAATACTCATAAAATCCAACCAACTTCTCCTGGAATTGCTCAATTTTCTATTTTATCAAATATTATAACCTGAACTCGTAAATTCAATGGAAACATTATTTTCGTACATTCACCGCCGAGATAGATAGAATGTTATGTGAATTAAATGTGGAATAAAAAAGTATAAATAAAAGTACGGTGGAAAATATAACATTATAAAACGAAAGGCAAAGTTTATTTACATAAAATACTTGTCGTTGTGAGTTGCAAAAAAAGTGAGTCATAGGGCCAATGAACATCCTTATTGAAATAAGTTGTTTCCTTTGTAAATATACATTGAATACAAACGTAAAGTTCGCCTGTCGCCACACGAGATTCTGTGTTTAAATATGTTTACAATACGTAGGCGTTTTAAATATTTGTGTATTTGTTTGTTTTGTCAATTGCAGAGTGTATGTACGATTTCGGTTATAAGTTTTCATATGTTGGTGCTGTGTTTTGTAGTTGGCTGATCATTTGTTTCGCATACAAAATACCTAGACTTGATTATTACATGCGTACATGTGTGGCTTCCTAAGAAGAACGCATTCATGAATAAGAAATTGTGTTTATTTTTTTTAATTAGGTGCTATAATTATGAATGACTATTTTTGCACGTGTAATTCGTAAAACAATTGTTGACTAAAGAGTTAGAATTGGGCGTTGCTATTTAAAATATAAACGATAGAATATATAGTAATATAACACAACAGAAAGACTAAAAATGGGTATAGAATTTACGTAATAAATAAATAAAACAAAATGCTGGCAAAAGAGAATCTGTTTCGCCCTACAAAACGAAGGACTAATTTAATTTGGATCCTTACACGTATCCTTATGATCTGTTCAAAATAAAGTTGGATGTAGAACTGAAAACAATCATTGATGCTTTATTCAATAATGGGTACTCTCTTGATGTAATTATGATTTATTCAAAACCTTATTTGGAATAGGTATTTAAAACGACCATTGATACATTATCTAATAATGGGTATTCTATTATTAAGTCAGTCATTCAACAGACATTAAATTATTTTTTTTCAAAAAAAAAAAACTATTGCGGTGGCTAAATGTTCAATTTATAATCTTTCACAATGGTTAGGGCCATTAAGTGATAAATTCGCCAAGAAAATCAGCTCAGCAGTAATAAAAATGAGACTTTTTCCAATATACGTGTGGTGTTTTCTACAACACCATTACAGGATACGTTCTACGTCATCATCATAGCAATAATGTAATATATTAAAGTAAATATAGTTGCAGTGCCGACTACGAGGTTGAACGTCGTTAAAATTGTAGAGTCTAATAGCACATACTTAACAGAATATTAATCAGTACTTACATATCAACGAACGTTCTTAGTAATATATTCGCGCCTTCACTAATAAATTATTTGATTCTTAACCCATCATGTGCTATGAATTTAAAGACTGAATTATTTACGATTTTGGGTTGTACTCATTCAGATTTTCACCTGAACATCTTGCAGACTATTCATGGTCATTTGAAGAGACTTTCTCTGTGTAAACAGAAAGAAAGTCTCTTGAGTTTGAACGTGATTAACCTCTAAGAGGTACCGTACTTTGGGGTAATTGCGCCAACTACCTAAAAGTGCTCTTTTGGCAACCACGCATACGAAGAGCACTTTTTTAGTTGGTGCAATAACCCTGAAGTACGGTAATATCATTGTACATTAATCAAACAGAGATTTATTTTTATGTATACTTTTTATCAGTCATTTATTGTATCTTGTTGCGATTTTTATAGTGAGTTTGCACCATTTCATAAATGTTCGATGATTTCGTAAACAATCACTATATTAATGAATAACTTTTCTTTAAAATAAGGCAATCCTATTAAACGCCTATAAAACGTCGACAAGCAAAATATAAAGTATGAAATATATTTACATCACCTTCCTGCAAAATGTACGCAGTTGACAAGATAAAAAAATTAGAAAACTCACCTTTGTCAGTTGTTCTTTAATATCAAAAAATCTTCCATGAAACCTTACATAATATAAAGCAAATAATCGGATTATTAATTTCGCCTCATCTATCATAATGTCATCAGTTCTTTTGCTATTGGATTATAACAATACTTTTGAATAGTTTAACATTTTAAAATAACTCGTGCTTACTTGCGCATAACTTACAAATACACTTACCTATTATGATGTGCCAAAGAAGTCGGATTAGAGTTTACAGACGTGTAATCAATCTAGCAAAATACAGAAAACAAACAGATGAAATATTAAAGGTAACAAAAATCAAAATGAGTAAACAAATATAGGCGTGGGCGATAAAAGTCTCGCAATAGCAATGACGATAAAATTCTATTTTCGTTTGATGAAAACATGTTTTCTTTTTTTTATTGAAAACCATCTACTAGTTCGCCAGTTGTGTATAAATCCGCAGAGCGATAGGAGCATTCTATCATGTTTGATTATGACAAAATCTTCAAGGAGCGAGATCGGAGATGCGTCGCTGTAGGACTCATTTCTCTATCGATTAAAGTTATGACATGTTATGGTATCAAGACCATTGGCAGCACCCCTCAAATGCAAATACGGAGGGTTCAACGAATCAGAGGACAGCTCATCAAAGTTTCCGGTCACCTAGATGTGCTTAAGATCTCCTGGTTCGATCAGGTAGCCGCTGTCTGACTGAACGTAGAAACAGGACTCGGTTCCGGCCCACAAGTCCAAAGAGACCCAGGTCTGTCTTCAGAAGGAGGGCTACGACTTTGCACCCGACTCTCACTGGACCGCTCCTCCTCCGACCTGAATCCGCTGGACTACTTCGTTTGCCCATATGTCGAAAACATTACCAACATAACCTACCACAACACCAAAGTCACCCTGATCGCAGCTATTCGATAAGTATCTGCCGAGCTCCGCCTGTGCTTGTGGGAAATGAAACGCTCCCAGTTTCGGACCGGTATCGAGGCGGTGATTGAGGCTGAAGGTGGATACATAAAATAGATATCAGCTCTACAACATAATTAAGTTGCTAGTATCTACATTACTACATCTATCACAACCTTTGATGGGTAAAACGCAGGCAGAATTGAGAATGAAAAAGCTGGGGGTCAATAGCAAAATTGACAAACCTCCTTAATGATGTATTCCTATGGTGGTAGGAAGGTAAGAAAACGTGTATATCTCATGAATCTCAATAAGCGCATAAAATTTAAATGTCACCTTCTCCCCACTTTTGACCACCTTTTGGTTCAGTTAAGGGTTGTGAGACTCCTGAGCAAACTGCACGCCAACAGCATATATTGGCCATAGATCGTTTTCATCAGAATCACGCGTCCTGAAGATTTTATCAGTCCATTCAGATGTGTATGTCTTAAGTATTAGAGAATGAAATTGGAGCCATATGCCTACAAAATAAGGTGCTAAATTTTGGCACATATTATGATACCCGACTAAAAAGCGTATTAAAAAATAAAAGCCGCTAGTATTACGCTAAACTCAGATTATGCGAAATAGCGAAACTATTTCTCGAGTATCTCGTATATATACCCGATGTTGACGATCTGTGATCAGATCTGAAAAGGTTCACTGATGTCTTAAACTTTGCAACACTAACAAACATGACGAAACCCCACCGGTTTTTACTGAATTGTGAAATACGTGTGAAAATCCATCCCAAACCTGACAGACATGACTAAGCTACTAAGAGACATAAGCAAGAAATATGCAAGTGTTATGAACAATGCAGAGCAGAAAGTATTGAGTTTTATAAAAGCTATGTTCTATTCCTGTATAATTCAGCAAATGAGTCTGTGATTTTCGCCGAACCTTCATCTAACGGGCCGGGAGCATTGCTATTAAAACAAAACAACGTGACAGCATAAAAATGGCACCTATCGCCTAAGCATCTAACGGGTTGGGAGAAGTGCTATTACAACGATATGACGAGACGAAAATACACTCCATCGCTTACGCTTCATAAGACAGACACTTCTTATGCGTAAATAAAAAAGGACGTCCTGGCGATAACATGGGTTTAGGAACACTTTTATGCCTACCTTGTTTTACTACACTTCATAAGGCGACAGATAACAAACTACTAGTGCCACTCTTTGGCAGCAAGGAACACGCCGAACTATCAGCAAAAATTGAGATATTTAGATACGATAATGAGGTACAGCTACACAAATAGCTGTCTCTAGTAAGGAACTATATAAAGCTGGTGCCCTGTCAAGCAGCACAAAGCTGTGAACCCACCAAACAGGACATGAAAAAGGGAGCAACAGCATTCATCAACAATACGAGGAAGCAACCAAAACTGACTAGACAAGCAAATACGTTTACCAGTATGAACAGGCGAACATCAAACGACCATGTTCCAGCATCGTCCAAACTATTAAATCGGAAACAGTGAATGTGAGAATGGGATACTGATGTATGGCACTTGGATAATAATTCCATCACTGTTGAGACTAACCATGATTGCAAAAATTCATTCTGGTAATCATAGAATTACAAAGAATTTACCAATCCATATGGTGGCCATGATTGACTAGCTAAATCAAAAAGGACAATGTAAACCCTCCGAAATGTTCTGAGCTTGCGTAATGATAGCCCTAACATCACATGAAAACAGATTTCAACACGGTCATGGCACACTCTAGCCTTCGATCTCTTTGAATTGAAAAGTCAAAACTATTTCATTGTTATTGACTTCGCTTCTCGATATGCTTACATCAATGACCCCCAGAGCTATGATAAGGGGGCTGAGAACTGTTTTGCAAGACACAGAGTATTTATCATTCTGAAAAAAGAAGTCATGAAGCCAATATATCTTACAGACTTTGCAAATTTCGCAGACGACTGAAAATTTAAGCACGTTTTAAACAGCATTCGTGAAATTAAAAGCAATATAGCAGCAGACCCCTGTGTAAAAATAATGAAAGCATTGTCAGAAAAGGCAAGTGCGCCATAACTTGCTTTGCTTGCATACAAAGCAATAAAAATTGACTGCAAGATAAGTGACAGTGAACTAGTAATTATCCTAGACATGAGGCCAAACATCCCAACTCACCCGAGTCTACTAAACCCCAGATGGTCCAATCTTAGAATACTTCAGGCAAAGGAAAAATGACTAAAGATCCAATAATATCTCACGCATTGTCTAACGTATCGTAGACAAGTTATAAATCAAAATCACCTACCTTTAAACCAGAAAGGCGTTGTTCCTTGAACAGCATCTATACCATTCTCCCATATTCTACAGACCAATGCTAGAGGGATTATAATCGGCGCAATCGACTCAAGGAAATACTCGAGATAGCATATCCAACCCTTAGTCGTCAAGACTATAAAACAACGAGATGTAAACGTCAGTCAAGACCACCTATCAAGCTAGATCTAAAATAAAATAAAAAACAAATAGATGAAATATAATAGTTATAAAATAAACTAATTAGTTAAAGAATAAATAAAAGAAAATTGGCATACAGTATGGGCACTGAAAAACAAAACTTACTTAAATAAAAGGGAAAATGATGCGTTAGATGACATTTGCACCAGTGGGAGTCTATTTAAACTGTAAGCTTTCGCCCAATGTGAATCAAACCAGAATAGCAGTCAGCAATCCTAACTTAAACGAGCATACTTTATATTGTCTTATGTTCCTGTTAAGAACTTAATAAAACAGCTTTGAAGCAAGTTCACATTATTGTGTTCTACCAACGGTCACTTCCAGGAAAAATGTTTTCTTATTGAACTTGCGTTTAGATTAAGGTACAGGTAAATAATAACGGGAAATAATTTGTAATTGCAGTTTTACGAGTGTCTACTGCAAATTATCTACAGGGAAGATCGTTGATAAAAGCTCAATTGAGCACGTGCCATGAAAATAAAATAGAGCAGAGATAGATTTGCCTTGTTTTGTCTTCTGTGAGAACTACTAAGTAAGGAGGATATACTTTCACTCATTCTATTCCGACGTCAGTTTTGAAGCCCGTCAAGAAAAAAAAACAAAAAACGTTGAAATATTGTTTTGGGGCATTTTTAAAAGTAATAACCAATTTTAGTGTTTGACTAAAATAAAAGAAAACTGAGTCCCACCTTACACAAACTTATCCCTGTACAGCCCGCAGTCAGAGAAGGTTAAAATAGTAAGTTTCTAGGGAATATTAAATTCATAAGTATTTTTTGTTAGATATAAGACCCCCCCCAGGCTGTTACTCATACTTCTGATACATGTTATGGGGTCCTGGCAGGAATAGTGCGGTACTAGATTGAACTTTTTTGTGACCCGGAGTTCGAAGGGGTCCACAAAACCTGTCGAGGATATAGATCAAAGTAAGTACTTCCGTTGGCAGAGCCTGAACCTGCGTTGTGACAAGTCAGTGAGTGCATTTTAGGTACGAGCGTTAACAGGAATTACAACCCTACGCACATACCCTGATATAAATAGAAACGCACATGGGTATTTTTTAGTCAGTCAGTTAAAATTTGAGAATTGAGTTCGAGTTTCGAGACCGACAAACACATTCGTCTGATTAAGCATCTCATGGAGCGACAACAGGCAGCTATATATGGGAGATTATTCAATAGAGAACTCCCTAACCTCCTTGAAAGGAGTGATATAGAACTGGGGCGTACCATTCGACCGTGAAACTAATAAAGTCTATTTTCCAGAAAATAGGCCTTGCGTTTTTGTTATGGGATTTTTTTTCTAGGCGATCCGATGCAGTCAAAAGATATGACGAAAATACGAAAAGGGAGTTTCTGCTTTTATTTTATAAATAGCTCAAAAGAGCTGGAGAGCCGTATATATAAGCCTTCACACAAAATAAGCGGACACCAGCCTTCACCGAACCTTTCCTCCAGCTATGTAACATCCAGAGAGAGATCCAATGATCTGTGTGTTACAATCAAACAATATATATATTAATTAAAAAAGCAAATCAAAACAATAGCAGAACAATTATACCACATTCCGTCTTTTCTGTCCCTGTCGTACCGGAAATATTTCATCTGCCATCATCTCCACAGGTTTTCCATTCTCGTGTGCAATCAAAGTCTCACTGGTATCAATAACAAAATTTAAAAAAAACATTCTCGATTTTTTAGGAAACCCCACTTCATTGGGGTGTTGACTTTGCCTACCCTTGCTTTTAGCCACACAGGACGTTCCGATCTACAGACAATTGTAATTTAATTTATTATCGTCCTTAAGTAATCCATACACGTGATGTTTGCACTAACACTTCAAACAAATTTGCATAATGCTCTCATCCTTGCTGTCTTTCAATCTCTGTGAGTGATTTATGTTTCTCTCTTCTCAGATTGAGGTGACATTTTAAAGCTATACTGATTGAATTTAAAACCTTGGTTTACCGTGTACGTGTGAAAGTGCATTCGCAAATTGAAATACATCCTTACAAACGTACACTCTAGTATTTGCCAATGTAACGACGTTTGTTTTTGCAACTCTTCTTAGAGATATGTCGCTATAATCTCAAATACAGCCAAAATTATTCCAAAATTGTGATCTAACCAGTTTTGACCAGACTAAATAGTGTGTAATTTCATTAATCGTAGCAGTGTACGCCTGCTGTATTTTATGTCATAATAGCAAGGATTCGTTTCGACATGTAAATAATAATTAACCGACGCATAGAAAAAAAAAACAGGTTTGTGAAGATTAGTAACAAAGAAGCCGGGCAATACTAGGTTTTCTAAAAGATAACAAGCGAAAAAGGAGAACGGTCTCTGATATAATTACGTCACAGATTCTGACCGATGACTTGGAAACCGTCAAATGTAGAACAAAGAAACAATAAGACGAATTCATAATACATAAACAAATGTTTTTGAAATAAAGAGAGGAAAAGTCCGCCCGCTGACAAACGTGTGTGTACGCATCTTTGTTGTCGCTATCAAGCCGTTACTCCTATATTTGTATCCTACACAACCGAACGCTACAAATATCAAATAAACTGCATTGTTTTGATAAACCGATCTTGATTTTTATTATAAAGCAGCGCATATTTTGTACGAGCGTTGGTGTCGTTTAAGTACATATTAACTGATTAATAAAAACGAGTATAAATTCGCACGTACGGGAAATGGAAAGCTAACTCATGCACATACGTACGTTTGAAGACTCACTTGTTATCTAACAGCCATCCTTTCGGTAAACATGGGGATTTTTGTAAACCATCCGACTCTTCTAGTCTAACATAAATGAGGTCATTACAGTCGTTACATATGCATTCTCTCATACGTTACACTCATCCTTATAGAAGAGGTGTTTTGAGACACTTCTAGCAGAAAATTCTGCTTAGCCGATCATATGTATTTTCATAACATTTTATTATGCAACGTTGAGGAGGCTGTGCCCCTTTCTACGTTGAACTAGCATAATGGATACACTTTCTATAGTGTTTGTCGGGTAAACAAAAGTTGATTTGTGTTCTATCCTCGGCCAAGGACCCAAAAGTGGTCTTATACTGGTTAACCGGAACCACATGTGAAACTATCCCCGTCGCAGGACACACAAATGTTAACCGTTCTCGTTCTTTAGGGGGATCCTTCGTTAGCTATCTCAGCGTGGTGGGACCCGTTGCTCGATTTGGTCGGTGTCGATTTCACCTTCGGGTTGATATGCCGCTGCTTTGTTCTGCCACGCTGGAAGTGAATAAATCTAATACGCACAAATGAAAGACAGACTCGGTTAACTATTCTACTGGTTAATTCAAGATAGATATACACAATATATACTTATATACAATTGTCCGTATTTACGCATTTGTTATTTTTTAGAAAACCTAGTATTGCCCGGATTCTTTTGTCACGTTACTTCCAAAACCTGTTCTTTTTTCTAGGCGTTGGACAATTATTATTTACATATCAAAACGTATCTGCTATTATGACATTAAACACAGCATGAGTACACTGCTTTACGATTACTGAAATTACATGGTATCAAGCCTAATCAAAGCTGGTTAGATCACACTTCTTAAATAATGTTGGGTGTATTTGAGATTATAGCGACATATCTCTGAGAAAAATTGCAAAAAACAACGGCATTGCATTGGCAAATACTAGAGTGTACGTTTGTAAGGATGTATTTCAATTTGCGAATGCACTTTCATACGTACACGGTAACCCAAGGTTATAAATTCAGTGAGTATACACTTAAAATGTCACCTCAATCTGTGAAGCGAGAAACATAAAACACTCACAGAGATAGGGAGACAGTAAGAGAGACAGTGAGAGAACGAACTAGCAAGGATGAGAGCATTAGGCCAGTTTATTTGAAGTCTTAGTGCAAACAGATAGATATATTCCTCTGTTTCTCTCTCTCCCCCTCTTTCTCTCTAGATGGCACTGACAGAACGCGGGGAAGAGGGGTGGGGTGAAAACCATTCAATGGTATTAGATTCTCTCAAAAATCTCAGGGGGCTCGTTTATGTAGTTGGGTAACGGGGTAGACGGGGCTGCTGCATGGACCAATCGTAACCAGCTACGTCACCTCAGGGGATGCCCTATTTTTGCATGCACCTGTGATTATGAAAATTGTCTCAGGCACCTGAAGGTCAACTCATAAGCTCAATTTCCGGTACATCTTCTCAAAATGGCATAAAGCTGTCGGTTTCATAAAATAAATCAAATATTTATTTCAGCAGGGTTGGTTGCTGTCGCCAGGGCATACAACAATACTTAACGAATAAAACACTCATATCTTCCCGGAATTCTCCAAAGTTTCGAGAGACTCAGCTTCCCCCTAGTGGGGAGCCCAATCGCTCCACAGGACGGTTACGTCACAGAATAAATATAATTTCTTAGTCCCTTGTTCAACAGTTATTCACCCATATAGTTAACACAACCAGAGACGATAATTACGCCAAAAACTCTGGGTCATTTTTTATTGGTTACCTTGTTTCTGTCGGACAGAATGGAGTTTTATGCAGTTTTTAAAAAGTGTAACCTTATACGCGTGAGCTACGTTGTTTTTTTTTTTAGATTTTTTTGAAAAGGGAAGTTTCTTGTAAATAATATGACGCGCCCGACGTGCCCACATCGAGGATTGATGATAGAGCTACTCAGCTATTCCAGTGAGCCAGAGTACAGGGGCTACTTTTATGCTGACTTTTCAATTCTGACCTTGTGTCATTTTTTCTGACGCGATGGGAGTGAAGTAGTTACAAGCTTTTGAATCAATTCATAAAAATGTATTCAATTACATCTTGACTTTTTATACTTTGGCTTATTTACGCTATTCACTCTTGCATTTGCTATTTGTCTTATTGTACGTTTTTAATTTTGTTCACGATCACCAGGCATATGATGATGATGATCATCATCATCATCAACATGATCATCATCATAAAAATTAAATCCATCATGCTTCGCACCTCAACCGCCTCCCTCTAAAAATAATATAGCATACATCGCCCTTGGTATTATTTTTTGTTGTTGATGCTTCTAGTAGGGAAACACGTTTTCAAAAGAACTGGGGATCGTTTCTTGTAAAAGCTCAGAGGCCCGCTGTGGCGTTCCAACAGATAACGGAGGGACATGTTGAGAGGGAAGTTGCTCAAAGCGCATTACGAATCGGAAAAAAGAAAGTAACGGGTCCCTTGTGGTTCGGCATGCTATGCATACCTAACATACCGCTTTCTTCAGTTCATTCACTCTTTTTTTGTTTTTGTTTGAGAACCATTCTCTCTCCCTCTCCATCTATCGATCTATCCATCTACCTATCTATATCTTTATAATCTAATAATATCTTTCTCGGTTTTACTCTTTTACGATTTCTATTCGGAGTTGTTTTTCAATATCTTTTCCCGCCAATCTTTTTCGCTGTTTTCCAGCCTTCATTGTATTTTATGAATGCATCTTGATTCCTATCTTCGTGTATCTCTAAAGCGTGTTTTATTTCTTAAAATCTTTGCGTTTATCCTCATTCCGCACTGAAAAAAAATGTTGCTCTCCTTCTCACGTGTTTGTCTTGTTCAGTTGATTATCCCATAATTACATTAATACACAGATTCGCGTAGAATTACCGATGTTCTGAAGCCTGGTCGGTTTAAAAATGAATGACCATTTGTTAATACCAAGTGTTACATACATATTCCGCTTATCTCCACATTGTTTCCAGTCGACCTGGATTTCTCCTCGCCACCCGAATCCATTGTAATATCTATATTAAGATAAGTTAATGCTTAGTAATACTTATATTTTGATATTTTAATTTATTGTAAAATCTATATTTATACATGTTTACTCTTTTTATTGTTTATATTTCGACATGTTGATATATTTTAACAATTAATATTGAGATGTATTTACGTTTGTTGATATGCTCTTGTTTTACCAATCTTAGTATTGCTAGTCCGTCTTCTAAGAAAAGTATTTAGTAGATTTTGTTGTAACATTTGAATTTTTATGCTTCTTTATATTTTCTGCCATGTTTTCACAATTATTTAATTTTACATATTATTGTACTTTGCTCGCCCTTTTTATTATTAGAGGCAATTTCATCCGTGTAACACTGTTATTATTTGGTTATACTGATGCATACCAGTGTTGCTATTGTTTTTACAGTCGTCTCATATAATACACTTCTGTTTAATGGGGCCGTATATTTCGTTTTTTAATTAGGCGTGGGTTGACTATTGTTTGCAGTATGTTATATATGGTTTGGTTACTAATTTTAAAATCATCATTAGCCCATTTATTCAGAACTATATCTAAACGGAATGTAATTTTTTATAATTGTTTATTAGGAGATCCACCACTTATCACGGCTCGAACGCCACTCAAGGATAAGAGCTAGGTGTTAGGTAGATAGTGAAACAAGATCAGTCACAGTTGAGCTTGAGTAAAGATAGATTACCTCAATATTCGACAATAGGAATGTGTTCACATTAATATTGATAACTACCATGTTATAATCAGCCCGGAAGCAGGCAAACAGTGCTACCTTCCACAAACGGGAAATTCTAGGACAGAAACTCTGCTTAAGGAATCTTCATTTAGTTGTGGGCACAGATAAGGAATGAGTAACATTGCTAGCTTTTTTTTTAAGGTAGTTGAGTGTTTTGTTTTTTTTGTGAACGAATTACGAGGAGGAACAATAAATTGGAGCTCAGTCGAATCCTACCATAATAGTGTCTCTAAATCATGGACAGACGCGCACGAGAGAGTAGGGAAGCGAAAGGGCATCACTCACTAAATTTCGAAGATGGTGTTGTAACCTGTCAAAACAGGAACGATTTTAGGGGCCACCACCCCAGATATAGAAAGAGTATTCTATCATACGCCGTATTTGACTCTTGTACAGGTAAATAATTGCGTCGGGAGTAAGATACTTCCTGCAGCGGTAATTTTATTTTCCCAAAGATTTGGGCAACATATTTCATATAGGTCTTAAATTTTAGGTCAGGATAAACGTCAATCCTAGAAGTTTGTTAACATGAGAAAAGTTCATTACAACTGGGTGACTGCGGTAATGTGAGCGTTGTTGGTGAAAAGACGCTTGGATTTTCGATGTATTAAAGGTAACTAGCCATTTTTTCACCGCACGCATTTTAGTATACATGGCAAGTCAGATGAAGGAGACTCTGTAAGATCCTGATCTTAATTCGGCATTGGAAGTGTTGCCGTAGATGGTTCTGTCTGCATGTATGTTGACAAATGAACGGAGAATGTGATTTGGGAGATCATTGATGCAGATCAGAAAGAGTATTGAGTCTAGGATGGATTATTGGGACAATCCAGTGTTAATACTGTAAGCTTCAAATCTCTGCGCATCAACAACTACTTGGAGAGACCTTTAAGAGAGAAATGATTTGATGGTTGAGAGAACATTTCCAGCTATTCAGAAGCTAGAAATCTTATAAAATATACCTTTGTGCCTTAAATATGCCAAGAGGTATTGCTCTAGAAACAAATCCTTGTCAAGAGATTTACTAATCCTCTAGTAATGCCAGCACATCACCAATTGCTTTTCAAAACGGTAACGATAGTGCATGTCGCTTAATCGGTTGTTTATCTTAAAATGATAGACTTTTCTATTTATTACGGACTCAAGCAATTTACTCATGACGCACAGAGTCTGATTAGTCTCTACTAAGATGCAGAAGACCGCTTCTCAATGTTTTTAAATACTCAGCAGGCAGTCGAGGTTTTCCAAAGTATTAAAACAAATATTGAGCTATTTTGCTAATATTCCGGTTGAAGTAGTTGAGCAAATATCTTAGAATAATTTCACTGCCAGTTGTATTGCTTGAATAAAGTTTCTTATAAATTAGAAACATCTCGGACTTTTATATGGTTGTCGCTGAGAGTATTGTCAATTTTGCGAGGAAAATTAGGGGATATACAGCCATTATCACACAAAGTGGGGTTCTTGGCGAAGTGTTTGGTTTTGTTCGATGCTGAAGTCACCGCATAAGGACCGTTGATTATTGGAGATATGTAGGTTAGACATTTGTTCAAATCCTGATTGTTATGCACCAAAATTCATAGGACCTAGCTATCTGCCCCTTATTTTAGATTTTATAGTTTAAGCAAAACTCGCCCTTGCGTTTCTGATTACCATTGCGTCAGTAGTTGCTAGCAGAGTTATAGGCGACTTAAGGTTCTGAACATATAGCTTGTGTAATGGAACATAAATATGGATGTATGCGTGTACCATAGTTGGATATTTGGTTGACTTTCCGTTTTTAAAGTGTATGGCACTATGTTAAGTCGGATCTTGTAGAGGATACATCCTTTTTGAACATAGAGCTAAGGGGATATATCGGATAATGTATCTACCGAAACCGTCTGAGTCGGCCAAAGAGTAACGAGACGCCATCCAGTGAGGAGAAACATATAGTGGCCGTTTTTCTGTTTGTTTTAACTTAATTGAGACGGGCGAAGAATTGAAAGATCCTAGAGGAGAAGTAACGAAGGATAAGCACAGTCCAGAGCAGGCGATCATAAAAAAAGAGAATGGTTGCAAAGGAGGAATCAGGAAGGCGGGTTGGTTCGTCAACAATATGGGTTAAATCAAAGGCACAAGGGATTACGACGAAATCTCCCTTTATAAGCTGTTTTATTAGCGTGGAGCAGCCATATAACATTCGTTTTTTTATATTTATACATACATTCATTATATAAACAAATATATATATATATGCATATATATACATACAAACTTTTATATATTAGCATATTTATACGTATGTTAACATATACATACGTATACATGCATATATATATATTGATGTGTATGTATCTATAATATATATGCATGAATATATATTAAATTGGTGCAAAAATGTCGTTTTATAACGTTCAACTATGTATGTATAAACGACATTATTTTTGCACTTATCTATCTATCTATCTATCTCTATATATATTCATATATAAACGTCTGTGTGTGTATATATATAATCTAATATATATATATATATATATACACTAATCTAATATATATATACACGTCCGTATATATATATATATATATATAATTTAATATATACACTAATCTAATATATATATATACATATATATATATATATATATATATATATATATATAGAGAGAGAGAGAGAGAGAGAGAGACGTCTGCATTGTGCTATTTCTATTCTTTAATTTTCTCTTACTTATCCATGAACTATTGTTTGATGTAAAACTTTCTTTATATGATGAAAATATGCGAAGGGGAAAATCGGTCTCCGTCTAGCAAATCTATAAGAAAGATCCTACGTGACTCGAATATCAAATCCAGGCGAACCAACAAACAATTAAGTATAAAATAGATTTCTATCGTACACAAACTCAGTTTCGCCCTAACAATTTTTCTACACAATAATAAAATAAAAAAATAAAAGCATATAACTAAGGAAATAAATGAGCACTGTACAAACGTTTCCATTTACTGGATATTCTTTGTGAAAGTTTGGCTTTTTAGGATGTATACTCTATGCCTGTCAGCGTTTTATCTAGTTAGCATAAAATATTATGCCTTTTTATAAAACTATTACTATTTTTGAACATAGTAGGGGAAACACTATTCGAATTCATAAAGTTAAAATAATCAACTTACGGCTATAATACAGATTTATCCTAGTCTTATTTCTATGTTGCATAAAGATACTTAACTGTATTGATTGAGGCGAGCATTTCATAAACAGAACATATATATTCCACTTACGAACAATAGTATTGAGGAATTGCGCCTCTGTTCATAAAGAATGTATGGTCTTCAAATCCAATGTAAACAAATTCTTATTTCCTTTCATCCAATGCGTAATCAAACGCAGCTCAATGTTAGTACTCGTCGAGACGACAATCATCCTAGTATCATTGTCCTCGAGTTTCTCTTGGCTTAGGGAGTCGTGATAGTTACAAAAAGAGGGGCTGATCATTTCAGAATGTAAGGCGGTCTATGTAAACCGCAGTCATCCTGAGCTGGTAAGCGGCGGGGGTTATCAATGTACGAATACAAGAACATAACCGAGAGTTTCTGATTTTTCCATCCATTCGGAACTACAGCCATCACTTAACCGTGAAAGAAACATCTCTTTATGATCCTCGTGCAAAGTCCATTTATGTATTTTTTTATAAATTCTTAACTGTTCTGTGGTGAAAGCCTAGATTATTATTATTATTATTATTATTATTATTATTATTATTATTATTGGTTCACAAGGGGCCTCCACACAGTTCATCAGAGATCAACCATTGGAAACCTGCGGTATTCCCTGGAAGCTGAGTAACAATAAGTCACCCCAGATGTCCAGCACTCTCCACCTCCTTCGATAATATTTGTAAATAAATTTGCGATATCACAACATCTTATCACCATTGATTTCTCGTTGGCAGCGGCCATTGGTCTCCACTAGAATCTGAGTGGTAATAAGTCTCCCCAAGATCCTAGTTCTCTTCGCGTTTGTTCAATGGAGGTCTGGACAAGGCTTTCTCCTCGGTCTTTCCATCTTCCTTGACCCTTCTCGGCTATTTGGCATCTAACTTTTTGGGGGAGGGGGCAACGAGAGGGGAGGGATAAGGGAATAGAGAACTTATAGATATGCAGCTTCAGTGTTCTTGGTTTCATGTAACGCTTCTTCATGCTTTGCCTCTGCAGCAGTTTGTCGTACCTCGGGCATTTCATGTTTAATAATATCTGCATTCAATAGTTGCCTTTATATTTCAGCTGTTTTCATTATCGTTAATCGTTGTATTTGGCTCCCCGTATTATTATTATTATCATTGTTATTGTTATTAATATTATTATTATTATTATTATTATTATTATTATTATTATTATTATTATTATTGTTATGTTTGTTATTTTTGTTGCTGTTGCTGCTGTTGCTGTTGTTGTTGCTGTTGCTGCTGTTGCTGTTGTAGTAGTAGTAGTAGTAGAAGTAGAAGTAGTAGCAGTAGTCGTAGTAGTAGTAGTAGTAGTAGTAGTAGTAGTAGTAGTAGTAGTAGTAGTAATGGTTAAGCAACACCAAACACTTCGAGTTGGCAGTTTTAATTTTTATCTATTATAACATCGGGTATTTTTACTTGAATGCCTTTATCTACTTATTATTATTATTATTATTATTATTATTATTATCATTATTATCATTATTATCATTATTATTATCATTATTATCATTATTATTATTACTACTACTACTAATATACTTCTCATTATACTAAATACTTTTGAGTTGACAGACGATACATTTTTTTTAAATGTGATTTTCAATTAAACTGCAATCTTTCCTGTATCTTTCAGTTCATCCATTAATTATAATTAATTGAATTTTTAGATGAACGTATGAATGGTCTGATAATGTAAAATATTACGTTGTGTGTAAATGTTATTATTTTAATATGATCGTAATCGGAACAATTAGTGCATTACATAGATGCAAGAACTAAAGAACAAGAGTCGCTTATAAACACAAACAGATTCTTCATCAGGATATGAGAATCGATTCGGTATAGATACGTGCACACATCTAGTTATAAAAGGGGAACACTTGAGGCAACAAATGCATTAAAATACCTAACTAAGTAAGGTTGTGGGCATTATTTTTACATTACACCTAAAAACTGCCAGGATTCACTGCAAGTAGACATCATCAAAGCAAGAGAATGAATACTTCCGAGAAATAAAACTCTTAGAAATTAAACTAAATAATAAAAGGTATAAAAACATGGGAAGTGTCACTAGTAAGACAGGCTGAATAGTTTGTAATGTGAGCAAAAGAAGAAGTAAGGCATCTCCCCGACAACTAAGAAACTTATAGCCATGCACAATGCATAACACTGTGGCCGGCTCTGCGTCAAAGAGAAAGACATAGCAAAAGGACAGTTTTTGTATAAAATGCTGTGTAAATGACACAATATACATAGGAAAATGCATAAAGCAGAACACCAAAAGATAATTACAGCAGAAAGAGACATTAAAAAATGAACAAGACACAGAAACGAAGAGACGAGTGATAAAACGAAAATGGTAAGAGAAGCAGCTACACACACGATTCATAAGGGTAAAAAAAAGATTAGATTATAGAAAATACTTGGATGTTGCTATGAAAATTAAACCTAAACACAAAAACTAAATCCCTATTATTAGCTGCACGAAATAACTCGATTAGACCTAACCACATCAAAGCAAAGATGAACAAAACAGACAAAAAACAAGCGAATGCAGAATTTATATACAAAGAGACGAAACAATAAACCAACAAATAAAAGTATTCAGAAAACAAGCTCATTATATTATAAATATCTTTTGTTGTTAAAATTATTTTCAAACAATTATAAATATATATTACTCCTTCACCCATAAATAAAATTTAGAACAGTACAGAAGTAAACAAAATATTTACAACGTCAAAGAAGTGTTAGATATTGCTTCCAACCTTAGTATATTAAAATTTATTAGAAAACCTCAGAATAACTGACGTCATCTCTATATTCCTCTTCAATATTTGTTAATAGTTTGTAGATTCTAAGAAGAAAGAGTTTTGGAAATATACAAATAAGACGGATTTTGTAGTCCAAGGCCGTGGTTGTCTCATGCGGTTGGACTGATTTCTCTGTGACAAGTATTTGCGTCCATATTTGGTTGACAAGATCTACAAAACTTTGGAATTAAAGAAACATACAGAACCTGGTGTTATTGGCTGTTCAGAATTTTTTCTTCTCCGTTGTTTTAGGAAGTTTTGTTTAAATCTATGTTTACCTTTTTGCTATGTGTTGTGTCCGATTTAAGTTGGAATAGATGTTTCAATAAAAAAAATACAAAGCATCCCTCGGGGTACATACCCCCAACTCACCCTACAAACAACAATACGGTTACAGTCCTTGGATTTCAGAAAGCTTTCCAGTAATATATTTGTCCTCCTATTGCTCTCAGAATCCTTTACTGTTTCCTGGATTATTGACAGTACTAGCATGTAGAGGTGTAAATCTAATATGAACATACATCTTCCTAGTTAACACCGTACAGAGTCTCATTTAGACATTATTCCAAATACTAACCACTTAAGCCTCTAAGTGGCAACATGGCTTTTTTTGGCGGCGAATCAAAGTAAAAAAAAAAGAAAAGAAACATTAACAACTAACAAGCCAGTTCCATTTATTAAAATATATTGGGAAAAACTTGGACCGTTAAATTATTCATCCTTCTCCGTTCCGCCTAATTTAGGTTATTTCCTACCTTAGGGGTATTGCATATATAAAGATAAACCCCGGAATATATGATCAATATAAACTACAGCTGTGTTAAGACACGCATTTAATCTTTGAAAAATAATAAATAAACACATTTGATTTATTTTTGGTTGTTGTTTTGATAAGTCATCGTAAATTATGCATAACTTACAGGTGCAAACTTTGCCGTTCGCCATGCATAAAAGAGATTAGATCTAAATTATTTTTAAAAGCAAAACAAATATCACGAGACAACGTTTGACATAAATCGTTGTATCATGACTTGCCAAAACTGACTATGAAAGCATTTAATATTGATGAGATATTTGGAAAAACTTAAAACAATCAGGATACCCTATGGAAGTAGAATCTTTTTAGTGAGAAGTAAATATAAGTAGTTATTAGAATAAAAACTATCGGGATAGATTCAGCGTTCAGAGTAAGGAAACCGTTAGGTGCGACTATCAAGAAAATCAATGAAAAAAAGGTAAACCTATTTTATATATTTTGTGAATTGCACGTTAAGATCCTTATTTACCAGACAAAAATGAGTTTAGTGTGATTGATTGGTAAACACATACACACGCACCCATACCCTGTATTATATGGAAAGGAACTGAAGTCTTAGGTAGATATCAATCATGCCAGTAATTATAGGTGCTACAGGGCTTATGAAGAAGAACCTGAAGTCCTAACTAACTAATATTCCTGGTGAACCAAGTGCAAGAGAGGTCCAGACAATTGCACTTAACGGAACAGGTAGGATACGAAAAAGAGCTCTCGTTTGGTTTCAATAAAAAGTAGAGGAATGTTGCAGCTGGTTTGGTTGCCCATCCCCAACATAGCAATCTTTAAAGAAAGAAAAATGAAAAAAAAAAACACGCACGCAGATACATATCCATATACATACATACATATATATATATATATATATATATATATATATATATATATATATATACATATGTATATAATTTTTAGTAACAATGGGCCTCTGTAAAGAGCATTTTAGGTGTAAATATTTTTTATAGAAATCATTAGATTTTATTGTAATTCTTTTCTTATACATTTCGGATAATAAAATATCCATCTTAAAGAAATAATATTTCGTAATTGATAGTGTGCCTGCCTATTGGTGATGTCAAGCGACTTGCAGTCACAACGTGTCTGTCGTTTTGCCCTCCGGCCTTCATCAGGACGGTATTCAAGAGCGAGTCAACACTCAGACGACATCTGGTACGAGTAAAGCCTCGCATGGAGGAGAGCATGGACAGGAACTGCATATACTCCATTCCATGCAGTTGCAGAAAGGTTTACAAGGGTGAAACGTGCCGCCCTCTTAAAATAAGGGCGGAACAACACCGAAAAGCGGTAACTAAAGGGGAGACGAAAAAATCGGGTATAGCCAACCATGTCTTGATGAAGAAGTGGGACCATCGCCCCCTATCGGATGACGTAATAATAATAAACAGATAGACCCACTGGAAAGTGAGACAACTTAAAGAAACAGCTCACATGCTCGGACATAACAACCTACTCAGCAAACCAAGCATAGAGCTGAATCCAATTTGGACCGCTCTAATAGAGAGAGAAAACCTTGAATAACAACATAGGTTTAACATTAACAAAAAACAACTAAGAATTGTCCTATACAACATCTAGGACCACTCGGCCATATGACCGAGTGGTCCTAGACGTTGTATCAAAGTTTACAGTTACCCAAAGGTGCTGAGTTCAATCCTGAACGAAGGCAGTGAAAAGTAACATTCAAAACAGAGAATAAGCCTAGCTGAAGTCCGAACACGGCACCCCCATAATAATAATAAAAGGTTGGGTCCTAACAAACGGTTCTCCAGTTCGATTCAGAACACCTGATGAAGGCCGGAGGGCAAAACGGCAGAAACGTTGTGACTATAACAACCAAGATGAGGAAGACAGTCCGGCAATCTCAATAAAAGGAATACAGTATTCATCATTAGAGGACATAATGAAATCACCAAATTATATTTGTAGCAATGCTAGAGTTTGCTAGTTAAGCCATTGAGTAAAATTGCAATTTATTGTAGTAATAAATTGCCAAATAAAAAAGGAGAAAATGTTGGATATGTAAATATATAATATATATATACACATAATATATATATATATATATATATATATATATATATATATATATATATATATATATATATATATATATATATATATATATATATACACACCTCGCATAATATTTCAGCTTGGATGAAAATCCTCTCAAGTCAATCAGGAATGCAAAATAGCTCTTTAGAGAGAATGTAACTCAAAATAAGTTCAGCCTGGTGATGCATATAATCCGATTGGAAAGCCTTCAAAACAGCTAAAATAATCGAAAAAAAACCGGGCAGTACACTAGTCCAAAGAGAAGTCTGTCCCCAGTAAAATTGGACCTTATATTTAAAAGAGAGAAAACGAGTATGAGAACCTTCATCATCGACTTAATTAGAAAAAAGTGATTTTAGATTAACTTTTTAAGTAATTAAGTTCAGGCTAAGCGGGAATTCTATGTATGTATATATCTATAATATAAAGTTGAATGTCGGTGTGTGTATGCGTGTGTCTGGTTACGAATAGGATCCTATATGGTTGATTATTTTAAAACACTGATTGCATATAATGATAGAAGATGTATCGAGATACAGGAATGGGTATGTTTGATCTGGCAGAACAGTGGTTCATTAAAATTGTGGGGTCTGCGTTCGCGCCTGGTCCAGAAAGTATGGAAATAAAAAATTCAAAAATTAAAAGAAAACATTTACAAGTGGTTTTGATATTGATGTACATAAGAATACTTTGATAAGTATGTTTTAACTTAAATAGGGAAGGTAAAATAAAATTGTGGGGTCTGCGTTCGCGCCTGGCCTCCATAGAATAGAAATAGGCACAAACTTTAATAAAGACTTTTCCTATCTATCTGCGTAATATACTTTGCTAATTATATTTCAGTTTGAAGAAATATACTATAATAAAATTATGGGGTGTTCGTTCGCGTCTGACCTGCATAGAATGGAAATATGTCACAAAGTTTAACAAGGTTTTTTTTAATATAGATCCACAGAATATTGTGATAAGTGTTTCAGTGTGAACAGGTATGGTATAATAAATTATGGAGTTTATCTATTTTATTTTTACTTTCATCATATTTTGCTTTGGTTTTGATGCCCCCAAATTCGAAGCAATCTCATTACAGCCCTTCCTTTTCATAACTTATCATACTTTCATAAATCAGAGTCCATTTTCTGTAGGGTGTTTTTGAACCCAATCAACGACGGGTACTTTTGCTAGTATATGTATTATTCGAACATGTAAGTATAATTGCTAGTATATGTATTATTCGAACCTGTAAGTATAATTTAACCGTTATCTTAAAGGATGATGTATATGTATGCACTAGAAATTCATCAAGTACTTGAAAACGAAAATAACAAAATGGAACATAGATAGAACCTATCAACAGATAAGCCTATCCAAGCAAAAAACCCGGATTTATTAAAAATTTACAAAAAAAGAAACGTCTCGTCAAATCGTAATTTTTGCTGTTTCAGCTTACCACAGGGTTAATATCAAAGAAAAAGAAAAAAAAACGGAGAAAATACATAGAACTAGCCAGAGAACAGAAAGGGATATGGATAATGAAGACAATCAGGAGTATGTATATAATAGTAGAAATAATTCAGAAAAGTATTGAAAAAGAATGGAAGAAATTGGAATCAGAGAGATATCTGAAAAATACAACATATAACAATCATGAAAACAGTTTAAATGTTAATAAATCCCCTCGAATGTTGAGACGAATACATATGAGTTACATAAACGAGCAAGACAGACTGCTGGCGGGGGAAAACACGAAGAAGGATTACATAGAACCAACAATACTAAAGCTGCATATCTGTAAGTTCTCTATAACTCCATTCCCTCCCAATTCCCCATCACCTCCTCTCCCGAAAAGTAATACCAAATACTTGAGAAATGGTCAAGGAAAATAGAAAAACATAGGAGAGAACACCAACCCGACCCCCGCTACACAAGTGAGAAGAGAACTGGGACCTTAAGTACGCTTATTGTCACTCAAATTTCAGTGGAGATCTATGGCCGTGCCAGCGAGAAGTCCTTGGTAAGATGCTGTTGCAATATTGCAAATAATTTTGCAAATGTTATCGAAAGAGGTGGTAAGTGCTGGAATCTGGAGAGATTTTTCTCACTCAACTTCCAAGGAACAGGTTGCTTTTAATGAGAAATCTGTGATGACCTGTGTGAAAGCTCGTTTTGAGCCAATATTAGCTCAAAGGAGAATAAACGACGTCATTACAAAGGATGTGTAAATTCGCATTGTAGTTTGTGCCAAAGGTTTGGAATGCATATGACGGGCAATTGAACAGAAGTGGGAGTTGAGACTGATAACGTTAATATTATCTTAAATCTCACGGTTTAGTGTGACTGAAAGATAACTCACAAAACACCAGATTTTTTAGTTGCGAACAAAGAGAACAATGAATGCTAACTTATTGCTGTGTCTTGCTAAATCGACATCAATTAGCAGGCAAAAGAATGAGAAACTACGGAACTATTGGAAACTGAGGGTGGAGTTTGCTAGGCTGTAAAATAAGAACATTCTCATCGCCCCAATCACCATATGTGCGCTTGGCTCGATTCCAGATGATTTTAAGAATCAGATGAACTCTTTGGAAATCGAGAACGACATCACCTTACTCCAGAAATCAGTTCTCCTTCTCACATCAAATATCCTCCTATTCCACTCGCTTTCCATCTACTTGACTCTTTTACTATGCTCATAAACTCTGATGTATATCCGTTTTTGCGGTGTAAAAATCAAAATAAGTTGAAAACATAATAATAATAATAATAATAATAATAACAACAATAATAATAATAATAATATGAGGGTAGAAGCTTTACTTTTGACAACACTCTTAACTCTCGTTTCCTTTTATATGCTTGTAATACTCAGATTTCATTAGCTATGTTTCTGAAAAAGAAGGAACAGTTTCCGAGTTCTAGATCGTAACTCACTATTATCATTGGCTAGTGTTTGACCTTGGACTATTATTTATACCCCATTATATCAAGTTGGCCTATGCCTTTTCTTAATCGATTTTGATGATAAAAACACAATAAATATACAGGAGTATTATAACATATGACGCAATGGTATATGAACGTGAGATTGAGAATCCCTCCGACCTTCTCTGTTGATTACCACTTAGGAAGAAAATATCCGCGAAACATATTCAAGAATACTAAAACATTACCTGAACGACATCCGAATTCTAAAAAAATGGTCAAAAGTTACGAGGAATCAAAAAACTCATATACAATTCTTCTTTATTACCCATTAAAATGAACTGGGAATCTTACTGTGTCTTATATATGTAGGGCAGAAATAAAAATGCATTAGGCTTCATATGCGTTTTAAAGTGATTCAAACATCATTTACGAAGTCGTATTAGGTGTTAATTTGCATCAACGTAACGATTCTGCGGTGGATTAAAAGCAGAAATAAAAAAAATATTAGCATATATCTTTGAATGACCGTAATTTATTGATCGAAGGCCCGTTTAAGTGTGCAAGCGGAGAATTAAATTTGGCGTCTTAATCCTTTGTTCTTTACGTAAAAGTATGCAAGGTTCTAAAATGAAATTCAATAATAGACAATAGAAAGTCTTTCATGTTGCTTCCAATTTAACAGTTTGACATTCCTGGGTGCAATTAAAATCTTATTTTACAAGGTCAGGGCGTTTACGATGGAAATTAAACAGTTAGATAAAGTTGTTGTGCTAAAACGCTCTCATTCCCTTCTCTCTTATACAATATATTTCTTCCTTACTTATCTATCTGCTTATCTATCTACTTCTCTATTTATTTATCTATCTATTAATTTTCTCATACCTCTTTTCCTTTCTATACCTCATACTTTTCTCTATAATATTCTATACTTGTTAATATCTCTGGTTGTTACTTTCTGTTATTCCGGTAAGCTTTTTTTGTATAAGTTCTATCTAACTTTGCAACTATCTACCGCCCATACTGTTTCATTTCTCATTAGTTTTGTTCCTTTCCATTTCTTTTGTTTTGTTTTTTTTTGCTTAGCTTTGTTCCATGCTTGAACATGCGTTTCTTTCTCTCTAATCTCGATACCTTTCTTTTATTTTTCGCTAGTATATTTTTATTTTTTATTCTCTGTCATTTATCTCTCACTCTCTCTCTCTTTCTCTTTCTCTCTCTCTCTCTCTATATATATATATATAGAGAGAGAGAGAGAGAAAGAGAGAGAGGGAGTATATATATGCATATATATATAGTTATATATATTTAATATATATAGTTATATATATAGTTATATATAGTTATATATATAGAGAGAGAGAGAGACAAGGGGAGAGAGAGAGAGAGAGAGGACGTGAGAGATAAAGTTAACCTGCAAAAGTAGGTTTTCAACGAAAACACGGACTATCCGAGCAAAAGAATTTAAAAAGTAAATTAATTGACTAGAGCTTTTTCATATATCTATATACCTATAATATTGATTTTTTCTAGCTTTGACATTAATATTAAAATCATACTTTTTGTATTATAAGTTATTAAAATAGACTTCGTATAATACTTATTCATAGATATGCGAACACCTATATGAGGATTAACTAATTTGCATATTCCTTTGAAATAAGAGCATTAATTAAGCTATTCATTTCATGGTTTCTTATTTAATTTGTTTCATTTCAAAATTACACTGAATTCTAAGTAAACAATGTTTCTACATTCTACATAATTGTGTAAGATTTAAGATGAAAACGATGGAAATATTTATATATCTATCTAACCATATACATTTTGCACACATATCGACAATATATATATATATATATATAAGTGTGTGTGTGTGTGTGTGTGTTTGTGTGCAGAATGTATCTTCCAAATCTCTCTCTGGATATTAGGTATGCATGGTTGAAATTTATTCGGGATAAGTAACAAAAACAAACAGCTCTCACACTGTGCCATTCCACAGTGGAGTATTGTGCCTCAGTATGGGCAAGATCATGCCATTCCCATAAAATTGATGTAGAGCTGAACAAGGCATACCGGACCATAACTGGTGCCCTTAGACCAACTCCCTTGCCAGCTCTATACTGCCTAACTGGCATTCACCACCACATATCAGGCGAGAAGTCATCACCAGAATGGAACGATACAAACGGCTTAACGACCACAGGCACTCACTGTTTGGCCACCAATCAGTGAGACAAAGACAAAAAGCTTCATCAATATAGAGGAAATCAATGCCAGGCAAGATGCCTCCTATAGGATGGAACGATGGCAAGACTATAACAGCAGGAATAAAAATGAAGCTCTACCAGACCCAAAAGAAACACTCCCCCAGGGTTCAAACCTTGGTAAAAAAAACTGGGTGACTCTAAACAGAGGCAGAGCCAAAGAAGGCAAAACAAAATAAAATCTCCACAAGTGGGGCCTAGGCACCTCACCTTTATGTCCATGTGGAGAGGTACAAACGATGCACCTCCTTATGGAAAACTGCCGATTAGACCCTCATTGCTTTAACGAAGACCTTAAGGAGGCAAGCAGCACCGCTATGCGATGGATTAATTTCTATTGCTATAAGATATGATGAGTAATCAAAAAAAAAATATTTCTATCGTTTTTAATCACTTGAAGAATGCTAGATGATGTGTTGGCCAAAAAGATGTGAAGCAACAACATCTATGAAGATGATGATAACAGTCAGAAAAAAAAATGAAAGGCGTAAGACTCTGCCGTATCGAACACTTACTACTCTGTCTCTGTTAAGGACATGTCTTTTCCTGCCGATTTCGTGTCATCTGGATAACAGATGTTTTCTCTCATTTTCTAATGTCAAGGGTCTTCATTATTATATAGTATGTTTCTTTTCTTTTTCCTCGCCGCGACGTCACCGCGCACAACTCACGGTATTTGCATACGTTGGTTAGTGCTGCTGCTGATATGCCCGTGTCCGTGCTGTGTTCTATTATTAAGAAAATCAGTTTTGAACAGACGTCAACAGCTGCATCTGAAATACATAAGAATTGCGCTCTTCATCTCCACGCTCGACCGGAGAGGGGACTGTGAAAATAAGAAAGAATCCAATCAGTTAAATACAAGCCTTCATCAACAAGTACACATATATACACGCACTAATTAGTAAAATCATACATATACAAGATGCCACACAGCGAAATATGCACATATGCATATATTTACACTATGAACGTTTTGACCTGTGACGACTAACCCAACTTTTTTTCACCAAGTACGTGTTTGTGTAAATACTTGAAAAATGACTTTGATATTCTTCTATTTAGTATAAAAAATTTTGTTATCAAACTTCGCATTTCACCTATTTTCCTATTATAAAACGCTGTTCATGTTTTAGAAGCGTTTGCTACTTCGTTACTCTTCTGTTGGCGTTTTATTTATTACTATTTTATATGCAGGCATTTATATATATATATATATATATATATATATATATATATATATATATATATATATATATATATATATATTAGACAATAATAACGGCGATATCGATTATCTTAATTGATTCAATTAAACATATTTTTCGGTGTACGAGGTGACAGTTAAAGTTGATCTGAACGTGAGATTGAGAATGGCTCCGGCTTTTTCTATGGATTACTACCTGAAAAATTAAATAATGTTTATTTATTACGGATTATTATCCTCTTTTCGGCCAACTATTAATCCGGCTTCCGTCAGGTTGTACGGTTCCAGGTGAGCATTGTCTGAAGATAGCGGTTTTAATTCTACCCAAAGTTAGCCAGAGGCTTAGTTGGCCAAAAACATGGTGAGACAAAACAAACGAACAAACAAACAAACAAAACAACTATGGAAGGGACGGGGAGTTCATATTGGGGCACATATATAACGGGACTCATGTAATACAGACATGGCGATAGTGATGATGAGGGAGAGACGAAATTTATATATATTACAGTTCTTTTTACGCATACGAACTGACTGTGTCAGCTCTTGGCCGATCAACTGACTCTCACCTCAACTGACTCTGATTAATTAACTATTAGATCCTATATTGAGAATCTCCTCCATCTATGAGGTCAGAAATGTGTTTACAAACGTGACTAACATTCACGTGGCTGCATATGTTTATCCAAACACACTTTTGGCAAACAAAAGAATCCTTAACATTTTTTTTAATAATATATTTTTAATTTGCATTGTTCATTCTTGTCGCTGACATTTTTAATATTCCGATTTCCAAACGAATGGACAATGAACTCTTATTCGGATATTTAAAAATATTAAACTATTCCAATAAAATTTTACAATAGATTAAATTTATAACATTCGATTTCTTCCCTACTGGGTTCGATTCTAGGCTTATCCTATGTTTACTTATCTAATATTCTTCTTATTTACATGGGAACGGGACGGCTTTTTTCCATGTATCCCGTCGCGATTACAACCTGACGAAGGCCAGATGAATAGTGGGCCGAAACATCGTGAAACAACAACTAAAAGATGAGGATGATAGTCCGCAATAAATAAATGAATAAATAATCGTCATTTTAATAAATAATCAAATAAAATATCGATCAAAACGTATACAAGAATCACTAAAATGAAGGAACCGACGTCCAGATTTAAAAGAAATATATATATTTAAGTCGAAAGTCATGAGGAATCAAAATCTTATATACAATTTATATACAATGCAGAAATAAATATGTATTAAGTAATATATTCGTTTGCAAGTTATTCAAAAATCATTTCCTAAATCGTATTAGGTGTAAATTTGCATCAACTTTATGATTTCTCTGTGAAAAAAAAAGCAGCAAAAAGAAAATGTTAACATTTATCCAAAGGATGACGGAAATTCGTTGATCAAAAGCCGATTTTGATGTGCAAGCGGAGATTTAATTTTGGCGTCTTAATCCTTTGTTCTTCACGTAAACGTAGGCAAGATTCTAAAATTGACTTCGATAATAGGCAATAGAAAGTCTTCCTATGCTTACAATGCAAAATTTAGGAGTTTCTGAGTGCACTTAAAATCTTGTTCTACAAGATCAAGCGTTTACGCTTCAAATTCAACAGTAATATCAGGTAGTTCTGCTGAAAATATGTGTCTTTAAAATTTTACATGTCCTCATATCTTCTCTCCCGCATAAATCCCGCTCTACTCATCCATCTATTTATCAATCAACTTTTATATCTATGTTTTTATCTATAACGTATTTATTTATCTATGTTTTTATTTATCTAACCCCTTTTTTTCCTTTCTGTACCCAATATTTTCTATCCTGTTTTTATACTTGTTAATATTAGTGTTTGCTTTCTTTTATATATATATATATATATATATATATATATATATACTAGTGATGGGACAATTCCTACATTTTTCCCGATTTTGATACAATTAAAGATTCTGATTCTTTATGAATTTCTAAATATTTGCAATAAAGTTGTTATTTATTATCGTAAAAAACATCTTCACTGTGCAGATATTTTACTTAAACATGAAAATAAACTTGGGGGGGTAATCCATAGATTTTAGTTTTAATCGTAATTTAACATCAATAAATAGTTACTTTATTTTTACCACCAGTTGTAAAAGATTTTGTTTCAAACAAAATACAATAAAAATAGGGATAATTAAAGGATTTTTTTTGGCATCGGAAAATAGATACATTTTTTTTTATTTCGATACCGATTCCGGTACCCTAGAAAGTTCTGATTTTTCCGATTCCCGATTCCGCTGCCGATTAATCATCCCAACACTAATATATAGGTTTCCTAAGTTACCTTCCACCTATATATCGCCCATTTTGTTTTATCTCTCATTATCCTTTTTCTTTGCCATTTTTTTCATTTATTTGATTTCTTTTAATGCATAAATATGTTCTTCTTATTCCATCATCTCGGTACCTTTCTTTCATTTATTCCTTAACATGCAAAATAAGTTTTCAACGAGAACACAAACTATCCGGATAGAAAATGTTAAATTTAAAATATGATAATCGAGTAAAGATTTGTCATCTTTCTCTATACACATCTATATTATAGGCAAATCGATAGTTTTGTTCTAACTCGGATAGTTTTCAATGAACATTTGTGAAATTTAGCACGTTATATGGCAACACCAACACAAGCGCTGATCTAAAATTTTAAGTTAATCTGCGCAGTCATCAACAATTGGCAGCCATTTTGGTGATTTGCATTTTTTTCAGCGTGCCAACTTTATATGCAAACCAATGTTTAAATATAGTGAGGTGCTAAAAAATCATCGAAACATTGATTATTCTAGGAATTTGTGAATTAAGAACAAAAATAATAAAAAAAAAACAAATTTAATATGGTTTTATAGTACAATCAATATCTTATATAATTGTCTTTGATTCTTTGAAGATGTCAAACTTTCGATTTCATCTGATGAAATGTCTTTGGCATCAGTCAGAATAGCATTCCAGATGTCATCCTTGGAGTTGTACCGGGATCAAAGTGTAGTATCTGTTCCGGCAGATGCTACACTTAAGATAATTTGTACCAGTCAATGGAGGGGAAACCCTCTATACTGGGACAATTATTATTTTTGGTAACCAGAGTGCCCCCTTTTTGCCTACTTTTAGGGGAGCTGGTTTTTACCTCACATTAAAAACGGCCTTGTGCCTAATTTGCTCAGTGGGGGAGCAAATAAATACCATCCTTGGAGTTGTACTGCCTTCCTCCGAAGTAAATATTTTGTTTCAAGATGCTCCACAGATTTTCGATGGGATTTAAATCTGGAGAACAGGCTGGCCATCGCATTATTTTTCCATGTCTGGTAAAAACTCATTCCAAACATTCAGTGGCTATCCTTGCAGAATGAGACAGTGCATTATCATGCATGAATACCATCTTTTTCCGGAATGCCAAATTCTTCTTCTTGTGTCAGGGTTCCAAGTTTTCCTTAATGAAGTCAATGTAGAGTTTGGCGGTAATTTTTACTCAATCTGCGACTCTGAATGATCCTACCAGCTAATTGTCAATGATTGCAGCCCAGAACATCACAGGATCACCTCCTTGTTGACGCCTGATCCTTTGGGAACGTACACCCTCATTATAATACTATCCTCCCCTCCACAAATCGGGTCCATCAAGGCTCGCTCGAATCTCATCGGTGAACAAAACAGTTTGGAAATTCGCCTTCATATGATCTCTTGCTCACTCCATCCTCTTTTTCTTGTGGATATCCTTCAATTAAGGACAGACTTCTGGATTTGCAAATTGTGCAGTCGTCCCCAGGATACGGCAACGAGTTGATTCGGGCACATCAAGAACGCCAACATTTTCAAAAACGTCTTTGCTAGTTTCAAGTGGGTTACGGCGAACTTCTCTCTTGATCTTGCTCATTGTTCGACGTGACAGATATGGTTTCTTACGAATTTCCCCTTTGGAAAATTTGAGGGACCGTACAATATTTTTTGATCGTACGATGATCAAGGTGTAATTCTTTGGCAATTTCTAAGGTGAAACTTTTATTATGGAGCCTTTGAACAATTTTAGACTTCTCAGTTGGACTTAAAACACCTTTACGTCCCATCTTACAAATAAATTTTGCACGATGAAAAAAACTGCACGTCACCAAAATGATTGTCAATAGCTCTCTATTGCGCAGATCAATTTAAATTTTTATATCTGCGCATGCGTTATTGTTGCCGTATAACGTGCAAAGTTTCACAAATTTTCATTAAAAACTATCAGAGTCAGAACAAAAATATCGATTTGCATATAATTCTGGCACGGGGTGTACATATAAGTTAATGTTTTTCTGCCTTATTGATATACTTTTTTTAATTGGTATTGCTGGGTTTTTAACTCCGTTTCGACTTTGCAAAATATGCATGTCATTATTCAGTATTCATTTAACTTTTTTGACTCGCTCAAAATTACATTCCCCTTCGTTCTTTCCTTTTCTTCTTCTTCCCACTCTCTTGCTTGTCTTATTTTTATAATTTTATAATTTTTCTAATTTAATTTATTTTTATTGTTTTCCCATCTTTGCTACCCCCATTTCTTTTCTTCCCTTTCTCTCCGTTCTTCCATTCTCTTGGTTTTTAATATCCATATGTTATCACTAAAGCAAATACATATAGTTCCTTTTATTTTTATTTTAACTTGAATAATCTGACGATATGAACGGATAATTGTTATCCTGTCTATTGAAACAATGTGTAATTCATGAAGTTAATATACCCGAAGTTGTAAAAATAAAACATATATGTGCTCTACAAAAGTATTGAGCACTCTTTGTCCTTGTTTTTACCACATATACCTCTTAATATATATATATATATATATATATATATATATATATATATATATATATATATATATATATATATATATATGTATATATATATATCCTCCAATTAAAACTTCGGGCGAATACATACATCTTTATATTACTATATATATATATATATATATATATATATATATATATATATATATAGATAGAGAGAGAGAGAGAGAGAGAGAAAGAGAGAGAGAGAAAGAGAGAGAGACTCGAATTATGCCTTTTTTTCTCATTGATGCTTTGTTTTTATATTCCTCCTTCTTTCTATGTCTTTCAAATAACTGATTTCTTCTATATTTTTTACTTTACTATATTGTTACCTTTTTTTGTATTCTTTAGCGTCTTGTTTCAATCATTGTTTCCTTCTACTTTTAAGACGCTTTATATCCGTATTTTATATCTGTTTTCATTGACACTGTATTTCTCATCCATCGGTCTGTCACGCTTTAGTGTGCAATAACATTTTCGTACCTAAAAATGTAGATTAAACTAAGACAATAAATTTTACATAGTTTCAAAAGAGAATTGTCCAGTTGTCGGGCAGATGTACTACTGAATTCCATATCTTTAATTTCATTTTTTGGATAGCATTTCGTATTTACTGAAACAATTAATTTTGAAATATATTTTACGATTGTCTGTCCGGTTTAAGTTTAAAATAGTGTTTTTCAATCAGTTTGCCATGCTTACATTCTGTATTTACTTAGAAAATATAATTTTCTTCTATCTCGCTTTCTGTTGGAAGATTAGTTATTTTTTTTAAGTCATAATTTAATCTATGATAATAAATTGTTGAATATTATTCGTTCGGCTTACACCCTTAAATTTTAATAGTATTTTTCTCAGCCTGCTATGTTTACATGTTAAATATAATGTTCTTTCATTTTTCCTTCACGCTTGCAAAGGTAATTTGCTATTCGCCTGCCAGATTTTATTTTGGGATACAATCAACATTCAAATAAGGCAACAAGTACTAACAAACCTTCATTCAGTGTACTCAAATATGAACAGTAGAATCTAACTCATATCCTTACAAAGCTTTTCAGTTGATATTTAAAGAAAATATAATATCCATTTTCACAGAAGATCTTGTTAGGGCAGTACAAACCAAATGTCTCTAAAGTGTAGCGAGTAATTTTTTTCAATCTCTGATATAATGGTAACTCTTCGATCACCAGCAAAAGCAATTTGTTCAGGGACAAATAATATGGATCCGACCTTAAAAGAGCAGCAGCTGTATTTCTGACTATTTTTTCTCTGTCGATGGAACATGGAATATTGTTAGGGTTTGGGAATATATTTGACTCATATACTGGCTACCATATCTAAAATTTTCTGCCAATTCTGTCAAGACTGTCGGACCGTTTAACTCTTACAAGTCTATAAAATTAGTCTTTGATTTATTGAAGTCTGAAACAGATAGAATCCATGTGGAGTACCTAATTAATCCATGCTATGTAACACTTTTCTTGGTCTTTGTTAATATTCTTCTAAATCACATTCTGAGCTCATTCATTGGCATTTATACAAGCTTCACAATTATTTATGGTTGCACCTGGAAAATATTTTATTATCAAAAATATTTCTCTTTCGGTTAAATGAAGATAAATGTCTTAGTTTAATGCTTTTAAAACTAACCTTTTCTCCTATTACCAAAATGATTCTTTTTTAATTTAGTTTAATTAGATATCCCCCTTGAGTATGCACCTTGCTTTGATTATTTTCCAGGACTTACCACAATTGCAATAGTAATAAAAATTACTAGCGGGACCGATGGAAATTCCACAGCGGCATTTTTCATATGTAATATATTGTTGCTGGGCATGGTGTGAGCATTCGGTTCATCATGAATGAAGGCACAATCATATTATTCTAGTTTTTTATTAAAACTGTACTGCCCCCTTACTAAAATAATAACTTTGATATATTTCCTGGGCTGAATATTTCATTACAAACACACCGGTCAATTAACTCACATGTCATCATTTCTCATAATTATTTTAATATGTTACTATGTTCGCCAATAATTTCTCATGGTTTTAACCCACATTATCGCCTCTCCCATGACTAAAATTAAAAATTTGATATATTGCTTGGGCTGATTATTTCATAAACAAACACAACTATCAATTCACACACATTTCATCATTTTTCATAATTCTTGGATATGGTACTAATTTCAACAATAATTTTTCATTGTGTAACCTTACCATATCGCACACCTTACTCAAATAATAACTTAGATATATTGTCTAGGCAGATGATCTCATTACAAACACACCAATCAATTAACTTACATTAAATCATTTTCATAATTCTAGGGTATGTTACTAATTTGGACAATCATTTTTATGAGTTAAACAAACTTATAGCTACCACCCTTACTAAAATAATAACTTTGATACGTTGTCTGGGCTGATTTTGACATTATAACACCCTAATAAATTAACTCACATTTCATCATTTTCCATAATTCTTGGATATGTTACTAATTGTGACAATCAGTTTTTTTTATCATTTTAACCGTCATCATCGCTCTCTTTCTAAAATAATTACTTTGATATATTGCCTGGTCTGATTATTTCATTGCAAACACATTTATGCATTACATCACATATTATATTTTTTTTATAATTCTTTGATGTGTTATCAAAACGTAGATACCATGAACAAAGTTTCTTTCTTAGAACTGCACGCTTGTGGAACTATGTTCCACTTGCCTGTTTCCCTCCCGACTTCAACCTGGATGTCTTCAAGTCCAACACAAACAAATTCCTGATGAACCGCCCCCCTAAGTAATGACACCTTACTAATTCTCCCATACTATTGCTACAATATCCCTTTGATTACTGTACACACAATAACCCCTATCCCTGAGTTGCCATAGGGACTTGATAAGTGGTGAACTCCATGTAAAAAAAAATGTTACTAATTTCGACAATCGTTTTTCATAATTTAAACAATTCTTATCGCGCTCTCTTACTAACATAATAACTTCGATGTAGTGTCTGGACTGATTATTTTATTATAAACACACCAATCAATAAACTCACATTTCATCAGTTTTTGTAATTCTTCAATATGTTACTCATTTCGACCATAATGTTTTGTAAATTAAACACCACTTATCGCCCTCTCCTACTAAAATAATAACTTTGATATATTTCCTGGGCTGATTATTTCATTACAAACGCACCGATAAATTTATTCGCATTTAAATTTTTTTTCATAATTCTTGAATATGTTACTAATTTAGACAATAATTGTTCATAAGTTTTACACACCTTATAGCCTCCTCTTACTCAAATAATAATTGGGATGATTATTTCATTACAAACACACCAATCAAGTAACTCACATTCCATCATTTTTCATAATTTGTGGATATGTTACTAATTTCGACAATATTTTTCATAACTTTAACTCAATATGTCACTTTCACTTACTTAAATAATAACTTTGATTGCTTGGGCTGATTATTTCATGACGAACACATCAATCAATTCCGGGTATTCTCATAGTATCTATATTCCACCTATCTTATCTAATCCCGGGTGACGCCGCATATTCTGCTAGTATATATCTTTCACCTAGCTCATTCGATCCCAGGAGACACTGGGTATTCTGCTACTATATGTTTTCCACCTATCTCATTCAATACTGGGCGATGATTTCTGCTGGTATGTATTTGCAGTTATCTAATTCAAACCCGGGACTGACTACGTGTCCGCCACCTCACTGTTAAAAATATACATGAAATAACGTAATGTTTAAATTGTAAACTGTTTCAACTATTCCTAGGACTGACTTTTTATGCCCAACCCACTCCTAAAAATATACATGAAATAATGTAATGTCTAAATAGTAAACTGTTTCAACCCTTTCCGGGACGGCTTCATTCCAACTGTTACAAATATATATTGAATAATGTTTAATGCGTAAACGGTTTCAGCCATTTCCGGAACTGATTTCATATCCTCCCACACTACTGTTAAAAATATACATGATATAAAGTAATGTTTTAATTGTAAACGGTTAAAGTCGTCTCCGGGACTGAATTCATGTCCCCCAACACACTATTTAAAATATACTTGAAATAAAGTGCAGTTTTAATCATAAACTGTTTTATCAGCTTTTCGAAATGTATACATAAAAACATTAACACGGTTAGGGATTAGACACCTCTTGCTTAAACATGAATTTCTGAGTGTAGTATCAGTCTCAGCATTGCAGTGACTTAAATCTCCCCCATTTCTGGTCTTCGTTAATGGAGGAGTTATCCTTCATTACTGATACGATTTATATTCTTGTTACTGATCACAGTGCCCCTGTTGAGAGCTGGTTTCTCCCTCCCAATTTTTTAATCGACCTCATGTCTAACTCTGCCCTTGTGGGGAGGCAAGTACACAAAAATATTCAGAAGGGGCATTTTCTAGTTCATTTCATAATTAATCAGAAGGGGCAAATTCCAGGGCACTTTGTAATTAAATAAGAAATTTGTTTTCCCATTTACTTTTGTAATATAAAAGTGCTGTTACATTAAATATAGTACCTATTTACAATGACTCCCCACGGTACAAATTTAGACACCAGGGTCGTTTTTAGCGTGGAGAAAATTAACCAAAAAAGTCATAGTCGTAAAGGATTTCTCCTCTACTGAAAAGAAGAAATTGAAATGTGGCATCTGAAGAACAGGTACTACGTTTTGATCTTAGCAAAAAAGCCAAGAAGAACAAATTATTTTATTAGCTTTGCCTCAACAGCGACACCAATTTTTTATGTCTGTTTAACGACCCGGATGTAAGCGTGACACACAAAAGAATACACATACTATCGTATTAATATATAGATGTATAGGTTCCATTTCAGGGATTCAGGTCGAATCCAGGAGTTTACTAAGTCATGGTGCTTCATCAAGATAGCTGTTCATTTCAACTGCAGTCAAGTGCAGATTGAATATAAAACTCTAGTTAAATTATTTTCTTGTATTCTATATATTGTGTGGTAGATACTATTCATCGACGGGGCGTTTTTTTTGTGTGTCCAGCTTGTCACAGTGAACCAATACAAGGAGTGTGTACCCAAGGATATGTTATTTTATTTTTATTTCTGAAGTACATTTTATTTATTTGAGACAGTGAGAAATAGAAAGTGTAGTAGTGACGGTCTTTTAGAACAAACGCCATTACTCTTTCTTGCCATCGCGCTTTCAATTGCGTACA
>NC_136482.1:106230569-106260569 GCF_053919585.1 Euprymna scolopes | reverse complement strand
GTTTTAACATTGTCTGATAAGCTTTATTCCATGTTTCAATGACGCCATGTTGCATCCATGTGGTTGCTTTACAAATAATTTCACAGAATCTGCTCCGACAAGTTTACTGCATATGTACTCCTCTGCTCTATATACTGAGTAGTATTGAAATTGCACCTCATCACGGTAGAAGTTATCGAATGCCGTACTTTCGGATGTAATAGCTTTTTTTCACTCGGACGGCTGTTCAGTGTTATTCTGTACCACGATGTAAAAATGCAAACGTTACGTAACCAAATATAGTTCCGTAAAACTTCTCACTTAGTAGGTCGTTTACGCCACATTGGCACTATACCTTGTTTGGTGAGAATAGAAGTACAAATTTCACAGTGGGTGATGGCTTTAGGTATTATCTGAAAATGTAAAAAAAAAAAAAAAAAAAAAAAAAACAGACATTGGTCTTCGTGCTATGATCAAATTAGAAATAGTATGGTCACTGGAGTAAATCTGGTATTGTGGTGATAGAAATACTTCTAGGTAAAAGTAGAATAGAGTTCACAAGACAGGCGATTCATACCGACCGCTATTTTCACAGAAATGTGATGGCACTGCGCCTGATTTACGAAAATATAAATTTTAAATTATTTTGTAAATAAATAAGTTAAAGTGCAGTCACTGTCTATTCATCAATACCACAAGACATATTTTTTAAATTTTTGTTTTATCCTTATTCCTATTCGAGGAGCGGCATATATTTACCTAAATAACTAATTTTGTTCCAAACCTTTTCCGAGGAAATTAAATAAACAGGAAAGATTGGGTCAGAATAAAAGGAACAGCACTTGCGCGTATCTGGAAAATAGTCGCAAATAGAGTAAATGACTACCGGCACACCCCGTGGTATTTTGCCTAATTTTTACATATTTTATTTATTGCTGCGAATAAATAAATAAAAATTTAAAAAATTTGAAGGATCGATATTTCAACTGCAAACTGACCTCATATTTCACTGTGCCTCTGCACGCGGGAAGCAAACACATTCTATTTATGTTTATGTGTGTAAATGCCAATGTGTTCAGCGACTCCTCAGACCTCTTATTACACAACAAAGACACATTTTGCCGATTGATCTTTTATTAAATTATTGAATTCTTCAGATATGTCGTTTTGTATCGAGATTTAAATGTTTTCGTTTGCCACTTTTATAGAGGATTTCCTTGGTAAATCGAATGCATTCCGTTTCGGCAAGGCTTTTATACATATCAGAATAAATGGGCAATTGAATATAAACAATAATTAGCTTAAGATATATACTTCTATTAATCGAACTTGTTTATATATATATATATATATATATATATATAAATATTTCTTCAGTACCGTCAGCTAAAACCAAAACAAAAACAGGCTATCAAGCCTTACTCGATACCATCTGATCCAATTCAATACGCATAAAAAAAACTTAAAAACTGCCGTTGTTAAAATATAAATGTGTATTTGCGCATGTAAAGAAATAAAAGGTTTAGTTGACTTACGACTGTGAAGTTCCAATAGAAAGTGCGTATATAAACACTACAAACAACCACAAAATTAACGCATACGACTGAAGAGTCTTAGAGTGGATGAAACGCGGAATATTCAGTGTAGCTTAATCGCCATATATATTTTATAACTTACTATATATATATATATATATATATATATATATATATATATATATATATATATATATATATATATATATATATATATAACAGAAGGTAAGCCGGCGTTGCCGCTCGTAAAATACGCTTAAATATTATATTTTATTTCATGCAAATTTTGTATTTTAACCTGGCGTTGCACAATAACTTTATTTTCATTTTTGCCTTTTTTGCAAATTTCCCTGCGGAAAAATCCAAATGAACAACGAAATAATAAGTTGTTTAAAAATCGTTTACTTCATATGACCATTTTAAAAAGAATAAAATTATAAATTGTATACATTATATTTCAATTTTACATATGCTATCATGCACTGTGAATATCTATATAATGAACATTTTGGTAGTAGTAAAGTTTTTAAAACTAGACAAAGTAAAAACAAAATACGTAATTCACAAATAACGAATACATTTTTCTACAATCTACAGAATGTAATTTTTGAAGTAAATGCATTCATTATAAAATGTTTTAGATTAAATGTATATATAAAAGTGAGAATTATGTGTCTGTTTGTCTGCCTGTGTTCATTTCCCTACACAATAACTCAATCAATTTTCGGTTTGCAGACTCGATATTTGACATAAGGGTTATTGAGATTTGGGGAACTCTTTTTAATTGGTTTTTCGCCAGAAATTTGGCTGTAAATGCATCAAAGTTCAACGATTTGACCTTCGAAAACTCTACCAAATTCTTCTGCCAATTTGAAATGAAGATACTTTGGACATGGATCTAAGTTTATAATTTGATTTGAGCCCAAAACACTAAAGGCTAGAAGGGCAGGATTGGGGTCAAAGTTAAAAAATTGACATCTGATGTATCTTCCAAATTATTCAGCCAATTTTTGCTCTAAAAATTTGAAATTTTAACTAAAGTGTATTCAGACATAGGACAAGCGTTTTAATCGTTTTTATGCTACAAATTTGGCTTCTAAGAGATCCCAGTTCAAAAGATTTGACCTTTGCTGTCTCTACCAAAGTAATAAACCAATTTTTGCTCTAAACATTTGAAATTTTAACTAAAGCGTATTCAGACAGAGGGCAAGCGTTTTAATCGTTTTTATGCTACAAATTTGGCTTCTAAGAGATCCCAGTTCAAAAGATTTGACCTTTGCTGTCTCTACCAAAGTAATAAGCCAATTTTTGCTCTAAACATTTGAAATTTTAACTAAAGCGTAGTCACACAGAGGGCAAGCGTTTTAATCGTTTTTATGCTACAAATTTGGCTTCTAAGAGATCACAGTTCAAAAGATTTGACCTTTGCTGTCTCTACCAAAGTAATAAACCAATTTTTGCTCTAAACATTTGAAATTTTAACTAAAGCGTATTCAGACAGAGGGCAAGCGTTTTAATCGTTTTTATGCTACAAATTTGGCTTCTAAGAGATCCCAGTTCAAAAGATTTGACCTTTGCTGTCTCTACCAAAGTAATAAGCCAATTTTTGCTCTAAACATTTGAAATTTTAACTAAAGCGTATTCAGACAAAGGGCAAGCGTTTTAATCGTTTTTATGCTACAAATTTGGCTTCTAAGAGATCCCAGTTCAAAAGATTTGACCTTTGCTGTCTCTACCAAAGTAATAAGCCAATTTTTGCTCTAAACATTTGAAATTTTAACTAAAGCGTATTCAGACATAGGGCAAGCGTTTTAATCGTTTTTATGCTACAAATTTGGCTTCTAAGAGATCCCAGTTCAAAAGATTTGACCTTTGCTGTCTCTACCAAAGTAATAAGCCAATTTTTGCTCTAAACATTTGACATTTTAACTAAAGCGTATTCAGACAGAGGGCAAGCGTTTTAATCGTTTTTATGCTACAAATTTGGCTTCTAAGAGATCCCAGTTCAAAAGATTTGACCTTTGCTGTCTCTACCAAAGTAATAAGCCAATTTTTGCTCTAAACATTTGAAATTTTAACTAAAGCGTATTCAGACAGAGGGCAAGCGTTTTAATCGTTTTTATGCTACAAATTTGGCTTCTAAGAGACCACAGTTCAAAAGATTTGACCTTTGCTGTCTCTACCAAAGTAATGAGCCAGTTTTTGCTCTAAACATTTGAAATTTTAACTAAAGCGTATTCAGACAGAGGGCAAGCGTTTTAATCGTTTTTATGCTACAAATTTGGCTTCTAAGAGACCACAGTTCAAAAGATTTGACCTTTGCTGTCTCTACCAAAGAAATGAGCCAGTTTTGGCTCATTTGAAATTTTACATAAAGGGTAATAAGGCATGCAGCAAGGTTTTTTTAGTAAGTTTTTGGTTGAGAAATCGGTTTCCAAGAGGTTAAAGTTAACAGCAGCGACCTTTGCAGACTCTACCAAACTCCTCCACCAATTTTGGGTCTGATACTTGAAATTTTAGATGTAGCTTATTTGGACATATGTCTAACATTTTAATTTTATTTGTGCTCAAACAAGAAATGTTAAGGGGTCAAAATTGGAGTCAAATTTTAATACGAATTTACCTCTGCAGTCTCTACTAAATTTTCCCTATCGTTCTTGTGAAAGTCTATTATATAGAAAGTTATTACCATACATTTGCAGACATTTTAATATATACATACACACATAAAGTTATGGACAGTACACAGGGCCCGAGAAAAACCAGGCTGAACTGCGTGTATATCTCTAGAAGTGAAAAGGTCTGTATCTGTGTGTGTACATTTCCCTACCAAATAACTCTGTCAATTTTCGGTCTAGAGACTCGAGCTTTGACATAAGGAGTATTGAGATTTGGGAAGATCTTTATAATCGGTTTAAGCCAGAAAGTTGGCGTTCAAAGATTTTACATTTGAAAACTTTACTAAACTCTTTTGCTAATTTTAGGTCTAACCACTTAGAATATTAAATGTAGGACATTTGGGCGTGTCTCAAATATTTTAATTTGATTTTAGTCACAAAAAACAAATGTTAAGGATTCAAAATCTGCGGTTTCTACAAAATTACTCAGCTAATTTTTGATCATAACATTTGAAATTTTTCATAAAGGGTATTCAGAGATAGGGCAAGTGTTTTAATGTGTTTGGGTTGAAAATGTGAGCTGCCAAGGGGTCAATGTTCAAAAGATTTGACCTTTGCCGTGTCAAGAAAACTCTTGAGCCAATTTTGGGTCTAAATATTTGAAATTTATACATAACGGGTATATATACATGCGGCAAGCATTTTAATCAGTTTTGGAGCAAAAAATTTAGCTACTTAATTTGAAAGACTTGACTTTGCAGATTCTATCAAATTTCTTTGCCAATTTTGGGTCTAAACGCTTGAAATTTTAGATGTAGATAATTAGACAGAAAGGAAACTTTGTATTATGATTTCAGATCTAAATAATTAAATTCACAATTGGGGGCAAATTAAAAAATATAACTGACTACTACAGTCTTTACGAAATTACGCGGGCAAATTTTGGCCGAAAAAAACATACATAAAGTGAATTGACACGTAGGACAAGTTATGAACAGTACATGTGAAGCACTCTACGTTTTGTATACATTGTAAAAATTGTGGAAAAACAAAAAGTCAAACTGACAGGAATACATTATTATAGAATCAATTCTCAACCGATTATTACGATTATAATATTGTACATATATATATATATATATATATATATATATATATATATAATTATATATTAATGAAAACAAAGGGATGTAGGGTTTTCCTGATATATGCAATGGAAAAATTCAAACTAGTATAAAAAACACACGCACACACACACACACTCTCTCTCTCTCTCTATATATATATATATATATATAATGTAATCCCAACCGAATTAAAAAGCTCAATACGCAATACAGAGCAGTGCTTATTATAAGAGAAAGAAAATAAAAACTGTAAGTTGAACTTTACAATCAAAATTTATTGTTCGACTGAATATCCTAAAAAGAAAAGTCCTTATTCTGCGGAGTTTCAAAGAATGCTAGTCCTATTATTCTTCTGATCAGAGGACATAAAGAAATCAGCAAATTATAGTTGTAGCAATGCTAGAATTAGCTAGTTAAGGCATTAAGTGAAACCGAAATTTATTTTAGTTATAAATTGCCAAATAAAAAAAAAATGAAAAAATATTGGATATGTAAAAAAAACTAATATAAAAACAAATCGCGCATAATATTTCAGCTTGAATGAAACACCTCCAGAGTAGATTCAAAATGCAAAATAGTTATTTAGATAGAATTTATTCCAAAATAAGTCCAGTGTAACGACGCATATAATCCGGGTGGAATATTTTCAAAAATCCGATCGGAATATTTACAAAACAGCCGAAATGTTTTGTTTTTGTTTTTTCCCCACCATTGAAGTCACTTTTTTTTATGAAGGTTATCCTTATGTGATTTCTCTCTTCTTACTATTAGGTCCCATTTGAAGAGGACAGATTCTCTTAGAACTACGGCACTGCTCGAAAAAAAAAAAACAATTTTCATTATTTCAGCTGTTTTGTCTTATGTATATATATATATATATATATATGTATATGTATATAAATATACATACATGTATATATATATATATATATAAAAGTGCAATAATCCTTAAAATCGGTTCAGAATTGATTCTACAATTAATATATATATATATATATATATATATATATATATATATATATAATTATATATATCAAGACTGAACAATCGTCGAACATTATGTACTTGTAAAAAAAATTTTTTCATAATCCTTTTTGTATTCCTGCACGTCACTAATTGAAAACGAATAAAAAAGGTTATATGTTTTTATACTTCGTATTCTTTTTATACATTTCCACACACACACAGACACACACACACACACACACACACACACACACACACACACACACATATATATATATATATATATATATATATATATATAAATAAATAGATAGGGATATAGAGATATAGATATAGATATAGATATATACAGTCTGTTCAAAAACTTTAAATAATTGTAAACCAGATGTTTGTTTGGTCTTTGGAGATTAAACGCATCAGTCTTAATTATTGCAGCCAGACTAAACTTTGAAGCAAAAGGTAGATATTCACACACACACACACACACACACACACACACACACACATATATATATATATATATGAGTGCTATAAACTAGAATCAAACCAAAATATATGATTTTCCAGATGTACCTGTAACCGTCTGACATTAATCCATACACATGTAAAAACTGCATTAAACAACGTCGTTAAACCTACAAATGGATATTTATGGATGACACTTGTCTCCACTGACGTCAACTAAAGTTACATTTTTTCAGTTTTGACTTCTTAACGGCTATTTTTACCAGCTACAGCACCAACAAATTTCATTCACATGTCCAAATTGCGTATGTTTCAAGCTCTTGGACTAACAATTTCGTAAAGTAAGTTCCCAGAAAAAAATATAAATGCTGGAAGACATTCACTGTCTTATACACACATGAATGAAGGAAGTGTACATCCATATATATATATATATATATATATATATAAATATATAAATATATATAACATATATATATATATATATATAAATATATACATATATATATATATATATATATATAAATATATACATATATATATATATATATATATATATTACTTGGGTATCACCACTTCTTAAGGCCCGAAGGCCACTCGCGGATAAGAGTGTATGAATGTAGGGTGGTAGTGTAGTAATTACTTATGGTGTAAATTGGATAGAGTTTGATTGTTTTTACGGGGTTAGCTTAACAAGAACTTGTTTACATTAGGTTTTAAAGCTACCATGTTGCATTAAACTGGGAAGCATGCCAGCGGAACAGTGTTGCAAAGATGGATAGTTCTGGGAAAGAAGCTTTGTTCATGGGATCTGCGTTTAGATTTAGGTACAGATAGAGAGAAGGTAAAACCATATATAGTGGTCGTAGCTAGTCGAATGTTTATTGTGAAACTTATGCAAGGGGGGAACTATATATTGGAGTTCAGTAGAGCACATGCCAAAAATATAGCGATAGAGCAGAGACAGGTGTGCAACGTTTTTGCTGCCCCCCCCAAAAAAATATGAATTATTATTTCTTGGCTGCTAGATTACCCTAAATCGAATAATATATATACATATATATATATGTATGTATGTATGCATATATATATATATATATATATATATATATATATTATTCGTTTAAGGGTAATATATATATATATATATATATATGTATGTATGTGTGTATGTATATTTATTTATATATATAAATATATATATATGTATATATATATAAATATATATATATATATATATATATATATATATACAACAATATATGTATATGTTACAAGAGATATAGAATACAAGAATAAAGACATTAAATATAACTAGATGGAATGTATTAAATACACGTGAATAAGAAGTATCCAAATTTTACAATAAATATATAAATACAAAGTACTAAAACGGCTCATGAAGAAATTATGTCGATCATTAAATCAGATTAGTTATTAAAGGAAAGTATCAAAAGAGACGAATAAAGAAGCAAAATTAAAAAAGCGTCAATGCTGATAGTAAAAACAAATAATATAAACTAAAATACATATAATAATGGATATTTATGATTAATAGATACAAGGTAAAAAAGATAAATAACAGAAAGCGAAGGAAGGACAATCCAAACTTTAACAAATATGCAGTTTTAAATGTTATAAAAATCCAAGTAAAATATTTAAATAAAATTTTAGAGGGGAAAAAGACGACTGTTTAAAAATACAAAATGGCTATAGTGCGTTTGAGAGTAAAATCCTGGAAAAGTTGTGGTAAAAATTCTTTTAATGTCCTGAAGATATGTGAATTGAGAATAAAATTAACATTCTCAAGCATGAGGATCGGCAGCAACTCATCCAAACAAGACCGGATATCGTGATAAATAAAGAAAACTCCTGTTAAATCGTAGACTTTGCTGTTCCAGCTGACAGCAACGTGAGTATTAAAGAAAAGAAAAAAAAACGGAAAGTACACAGATATAGCCTAGAGCTGAAAGGGCTATGGGTGATGAAGAAAATCAGCTTAATACCTATAATAGTAAAAGCACCTGAAACAATTATGAAAATCTGTGAAAAATGAATGGGAAAAATTCGAAATCAGAGAAATGACTGGAAAGATACAACGAATGACAATAATGAAAACAGATGAAATATTTAGGACGACGCTTGAATGCGGAGAGTAATACAGATAAGCCACATGAGCGGGCCAGACAAACTGCTATAGAGAAAAAAACATAAAGGAGCGTTACATGGAACCAAGCATAGTAAAGCTGTATGGCTATAAGTTCTCTATCCTCTCTTCATCTCCTCCTAATTGCCCCTATCACTGTCCCCTATTAAGTGATATCAAATAGACGTGAAGTGCGAAGGAGGATGGAAAGACTTAGAAGAGAGCACTGCCAAAATTTCCGCTGGACAATTGCTAAGAGAACTGGGACGTTGAGGAGACTTATTGTCATTCAGATTCTAGTGGAGACCAATTGCCGCTCTCAGCGAGAGATCAATGGTAACTAGCCGTTGCGATAACGCAAACTTATTTGCAAATGTTATCGAACAAGGTAGAGAGTACTGGAAACCTGAGGAGACTTGTTTTCACTCAGATTTCAGTGAACACTACAGATTATTTTTAAGGAGATATCTTTGATTACCTGTGTGAAAGCTCATTTTGAGCGAATAGTAATTACATTAATAGAGAGAATAAAGATAAACATACAATAAATACACTTTTGCAACATTTTTAATACCATGAGACCGGTAGATATTTTACATGCTGCCCACCTCAACATGCTGTACACAAGGTCAGGAAAGTGTGGATGTCAAGCAAGCTCCCCCAGGGGAACTCTTGCCTAGCAAACATTTCATGGGAATTCCCGTTTCACTTACTGCCTATGTAATACCTTAGCAGAGTATCTAGGTAATACCTTAGCAGAGTACGGGCTGATTGTAAGAATGAGTTCTACCCAAGTCTTTAAGCTACCGATGCAGCGACTATACTCTTCCTCCATCATTAAAATAATAGGAAGGATAGATGTTCATATGCTGCTCACCTCATCACTGTGTGATGGAAGTAGGGATGTCAAGCAAGCTCCCCTAAAGAAGGGGCACTCTTGCAAAGCAAAAGATTTCTGGGCACGCCAACGACATTACCGATCGGTGCGCCTCATGCATCCAGCAAAAAATACCCACCCCACGGAAGCTGTATGGCAAAGACCGGAAGTGTGGACCTCCTAAGTAATAACCAGGCGGGTAACCTCAGTCGGACAGATAGTGTGCCAGTTCCTGACCCTGTACCTGTTGGCCTGGTTGTCAAGAATCCTTTCTTGACAGGTACTTTTTATCCATTTCTCCAAGCAACAGAAGCAGACTCTTCTTCCTCCAACAGTAAAATAATGGGGATGGTATAATCAACGAAAGTTGGACGATTATTCTAATAAACATTGGAGATAGGAACTGACGAATCGAATGCAGCCACGTTCTGCTAGCAATGAATCAGAAACACGATTAGCTCCATAAAAATATTGAATATTATGCATTCCAGCACATAGTTTTTTCGTGTCACCATGAGAAAAGTATATTGCTCTTCTCCTGCAAAATAATAAAATCAAGGACCTGTACAGAACAGCTATCCACCAACAATTCTTCATCTTCAGCACTTGTACAGAATAGCTACGTTACTGAAACCCTAAAGAAATTAAACATGGATTTTAATTAAAGAGGTTATGGACTCGAAGATATTGCTACGATAGTTTCGAATCAAAATTCGAATAGTGGAATGTTAAGTTTTTAAGATATGTACGAATCCAACAATTACAGAAAGTAATTCTAGAACAAGCTGAAAATAGAAACGACCCTGACTTTATTGAAACAAATGGAACTGTCTTTGCGGAATTAATACTGTATTTAGATGACAAAGGTCTATCTCTAGTAACGTGAGAAGGCATGGGTGATGGCTGCGAAGCATTGAACATATTAAAAGAGAATTATTTATCGAAAGGAAAATCCAAAATTATCTCTTTATATACTGTGCTGTCATCTTTAAAACGTATGGAAGCCGAGACAATTATAGATTATATTAGATGGGAAACCGCACATGTAATTACGAAGGAATCGGATTTTATCAATCTTCATTCCAAGTTTAGCCCTCAGAGTCATTTTGTAGAATTAGCTGACGGCAGTCCCGTAAACGATATTTTGAAGAGAGACGATGATAAAATCTTGCTAACAAATAATAAAAGTGGATTTTTTTTCTCTATTCTGGAGAACGCTCTTCTAATCCTAGAAGTTTAACAAAATATATTTTCTCTACAAACCGCCGCTAAAAAAGGCGTAAATATAAACTTAAAGCTCCAATAAATACAAAACCGGGGTACCCGAATGGAACTGTATTCGAAATTCAAGAAAATAGAAGACTATATTATTTAAACAGTGTAGTCCCATTAAAATCCGCTTTCCATGATGTAAAAACATGGCATAACATTGCTTAGCACGGCAATATTCCAGATATCAAAATGTTGCTGAATGTGGTTGACAGAATAAAAATAAAACCTTCTCAAACTTGACAAACTGTGACGTTTGTACACAACGTAAAGTGGCAAAGTACTAAAAAAATGCCAGACAAAAAGCTAGGAAAATCCTATCACTCGTGGATTGTAGCTTGACCGGTCCTGTAGAATTTTAAAGACGATTATTCGAATTAAATGATGGTCTATTTTTTAAAGAACAGTTCTGATACCTTGTTAGCAACTAAAGAATACATAGCTTACCTAGCTCCTTCCAGGCGCAGTAAAGTATATCCGCTTTGACAATGTTACAGAACTCACTGATAGAGACTTTGAATTTTATTAATTAATTATCGTACAAGCATTAATTCACCCTAAAAACGGAACTGCTGCAAGTTCACGACGGATACGTTTTTTTTTAATTGCAAGATGTCTACTCATTGAATCAACACTCCCCCAATACCTCAGGACGTATACACTAATGACTGCTGCATATATTCACAAACGGTCCTTTAACAAATGACCATCCAAAAAACCCACATGAAACTTTCTGCAATAAAAAGCCAAACTTAAGTCGAATGCGTGTATTTGTTTCAACTTGCTTCGCATTTGTAGACAAAGACAGCAAATAAAATACCCAAACCTGTCTAGATATATTGCTGAGGTACGACAAAGACAGTCTAGCCTAAATAGTATTTTCCAGACAAAAAGAAAAGAAAAAAGAATCCAATGTCTAAAATTGGTAGACACTTTTAATTTAAAGGACTGAAATCCATTCTATATAAAGGACGAATTAATATTCCCCCAAATCCATAAATCAAGTGACGACAATGAAGTCCACATTGACAAGGACGAAAGTATTAATAATGACAGCGATGATGCTGATGTTAAAGTCGAAAATCCGACAGAACGTTACCCAAAAAGAAGTAGAACACGCCCTGAGTTTTGTGGGCGAAATTTTTAAGAGACTAGAATGTTGACTATTGCTATTCAATAAATAATATGCCAAAAAGCTTTAACAAAGCAATTAATTCAGAACATTCTCAGAAATGGAGAAAGGTAGTGAAAAATGAGATAGACGCATTGATAGAAAATAATACCTATTCGGTAGTGCTTCTCCCAAATGAGAAACCTGTAACTTCTTCCTAGTGGGTCTTTACAAAACCGACCACACTGTCAGGCGTTGAACAGTACAAGTCGATATTTGTTGCTAAGATATATTCTCAAATTTACGACATATAATATTTATCTAGGTTTTCACCGTCTCTAAACCTAACCAAAATCAGAATCTTATTGCAAATCGCATCGCAATATAACCTCAACCTCCATCCAATGGACGTGAGAAAATGCTTATTTACATACCCCGATACACTCTAAAATCTATGTTGCCCCTCCAGAGAGATACATAATGAAAAGTGGAAATTGCGTGTGGAGGCAGAACAAATCACTGTACGCTTTAGAACAAAGCGCAAGAATTTGGAATCAAGTATTTCATGATTATATATATATATATATATAAATAATAATAATAATAATAATAATAATAATAATAATAATAAAAACAATACTCAGTTGACTCGTTTTTATACCCAAAACAAAGGCAATAGATTAATAGTTTTATTTCTGTTGGTCGATGATATTTTAATCGAATCAAATTGCGACATAATGTTTACCGATGTTAAGAACATACGAAACTACCCGTGGCACGTTGGGTCAGTATGTTATATTAGCTATGTAATCAATGTATGAGCGTGACGCTTGTGACGCTTGTGACGCCAAGAAAATAGTTTTTGTGACATAACAGAAACATTTCTATGAAAGTATATTAAAAATGAAAAAAAGAATATAGATAGATTTCTATGAGTCGTTCTGTTTATAATTGTTTATCTTTGAAAAAAAAAACTTACAGCCATTGAATTATAAGTGGTTTGCCATATTTATTCGTAAATATGCACTATTCAAATTTTGATATATCGTTTAATTTAAACGCGAAAAAAAAACAATTGAGACGTTGAAAACGTACACAATAAAACAATACGCTGTAAAATGCTCTTATTGTTGTCAAAGTTTAAAGTAGATTTATTTGTAAGAAAATTGCGTTAAAATAACTTTAACGTAATACGGAAATGAACGATGTAAAATAAAATGAAGAAAGTATTAACAATTATTTAGATAATTTAAACGCGAAAAAAAAAAAAAAACAATTGCCGCGCTGAAAACGTACACAGTAAAATAATACGTTGTCAACAGGTCAAAGCTGATTTATTTGTAAGAAAATTACGATAGTATACTTGTAATACAGAATACTTGCAACACATCCTCACCCATCCCATATTAAATAATACTTTCTAAATAATACCGTTAATATTTCAGTGCGCAGTCCAACTTCTGCAAAAGTAGCGATTTGTGTTTAATTGTTCACGTTGGTATGGGTTAATGTTTATGCGCGTATGCCCAACCGGATGTCGTAAACCGGAAAGTCGGTTACGCCACTCATTACAACGTCATTTGAGTTTTATAATTATATAGATCAAATAAAAATTAAAATGGTCGATTTTGGCCCGATATCATGGTTATTCGCACACAATTTATTAATGAAAAATGAATTATTAAAATAAATCAACTGTGGTGCATTGATAAAATCCTATTCAAGTGCGAAACTCAAGAAACGTAATACATCAGTTTAAAATGATGTAAATAAAAATACAGACACAGAATCTGAAATAACTGGCGATAAACAATACCGAGTGATTATAGAGGCCCTTATATACTTAATGACTAATGCGAAACCTGACTATGTTTCTCAGTAACAAAACTATCTTAACAATTATCAAGACCTATAAGATTATAAAGGATTTAAATAGAGCTAAACAAATCATTCGTAATTTGAAAGGAACTAAGGAACAGCGTTTAGCATTTAGAAAATCAACGTCCCTTAAAATTAGAGGGGTCTTCAAATTCAAATTGGCGAAACGATGAGGATCGAAGTAGTATAACTGGACATTTTTTTCGACTATCAAATGATGAGCCTATTAGTTCGAGGAAAACTTAGGAACAGCAGATTATATCTTTCACTACCAGTGAGGCGTAATTCATAGCGCTTTCACATTCTGCACAAGAAGCGCTATACTTAAAGGGCATTCTAAAGACTGTTTTAAAACCAGAATTAACTGATGCTCCCGTAGTATTTAATTTTGATAACAAAGCCGGTATCAGCATAAAACACAGTAACTCACCAAAGATCTAAGCAAATCGATAGAAAATATCATTTCCCAAAAAATAAGGTAAAGAAGGAGACGAATTTTGTAAATTACATAAAAAAAGATATTCGATATATTTACAAAACCAACAAAAAAAAAATTAAAACGTTTTGACTCTAAACTTGTCGGAATTTGAAATTAAATAATTTTTCACGAGCCCAGCTCTGAAAAATGTAAAATTGTCCAGGGCAAGATCTAAAACCGCATCCATTTTGTTTTTATTTTCGCTTTTACATTCTAAATCCGACGCAACTGTTTAAAATTTTACTGCAAAATTTTTTTAAAACTATAAATAAATTTAGCCATTTTTTTAATTTAATTTTATAAAATAAAATTTTAATAAACAATCTTCTGAAAATATTTATTTATTATTTTTACAAATATTTTTCTTTTTTTTTTACATGTTTATTTTTAAAGCATGCGTCAATAAATACGCAAAATACTCTCATTAGCATTTAACCAAAATTGGACACGTATTGTTTATTTACCCCTTAAGTATTGTTTTAATTTTATTTAACTAAGGAAAACGTTTTACACACCCACGCACAACTGCACCTACACCCATACACACGCATTTCTCTCTCTCTCTCTCTCTACACACACACACACACACATATATATATATATATATATATATATATATATATATATATATATATGGCAAACAGTTAATAAAACATGTTAAAACACGTTGAAAAGGAGTTAAAAACATATTGAATCTGAAAAGGAAACACTTGATAAGTGGATAGTCCTTAATCCGCGGATTTTCGAAGAAATACTTTTCTTCTCATCAGAGGGTAGGAATTAGCAAAATGCGGGATCGGATTTTGCATACAAAAGTATTTGACGATACTGCAAGTAAGTCAAAGATCTTACTTAATAACAAAAAGTGAAGCAGAGGGAAGAGGGTGAAGAAAAATGTGATTACACGAGAATGGATAGTCAGGTGAAAGGTAAATTATCCAATGACGGTAAAATCGAAAAATATAAATCCAAGAAAGTTAATTGAATTTCCATTCGCACAAGTAAAATCCAATGTAATCACGTAATTAGAAGATGCTGCAAACTAATCCAAAAGGATGAAATCCATGGAATAATTCACAAATATACACAAGAAAAAGGAGGAAAATTCCAATAATACATTAAAAGAAAAATAAGATATGTGTTTACATGGCTGCCGAGACATAATGTAATTAAGAAAGATCGGGGAAGAAAAGAGAAAAAATCAGTGAAGAAAAGAGAAAAATATTAAATGTTGATAGAATTAAATAAAAAATAGAAAAGCAAATGTCAAAATGACCCAGACAAAATGATGTTAAAAGGCGCGAGGAATATAGGGCAAAAATAGGTCAACTGAAATGTACAGGTTATTACTTAAGAAAATGTCAGCAAGAGTTGTTAAAAGACACTAAATGGAAAAATAAATAAATAAAAAATAAATAATAAATAAATTAATAAAACATAAAATATAAAATAAAAATATTTTGTAAGGGAGAGGATGGCCAGTATCTGCATATTGCAGATAAAGCCAGTAAGTGTGTAAGTAAATGCATATATTTAAATATAAGTAAATATACATACAGGATATGAATGTGTGGGTAAATTGATATATTAGATAGATAGGAGTATTTAAAGACTAAAACAGAAATTGCAGATAAAAACCGCCCAAGCAAATAAGAAATAAAGATTTAAAATAATGGATTATTAAGTTATAAAGTATTAAGTATTTTATCATATATATATATATATATATATATGTATATATATATAAATATAAATATATATACATATATATATATATAGGTAGATAGATATGCATGTTATGTGCAATTTTGTTCTAACGTTGCACAATTAAGATTAAAACTGGCTTTCCCATGACATGCGTACCTTTTCAATGCTAAAATAAAAATCATTATTTACATTTTACATGTTATATTTTGTTGAACATTTGAATAAAATGTATAACTGGCTTGTATATATACATGCTCAACGTTTTAAATGTAAATGGAGTAAATGGCGTCTCCGGTGTTTTTTAACATGCTGTAGCTTGCTTTATTTTTCACATTTTCATGTGTATATATGTATGTATGTATATATATATATATATATATATATATATATATATATATATATATGAACTGAAATAAATATGAACTGAAAGGACTTCTATATTATGTAAAAAATACAGGGTTTGCAATAGTTTGGTTACAATTAGGATTGTATGATCACTGAAAGTTGGAAAGTTCTCCTTATATTCACGAGCGATAGAAGCTGAAGAATCAAATGCAGCCACATTTCCTTAACAACTAATCTGAAACCGATATAGTTCCATAAAAATATTGAATCTTATGCATACGAACATATTTTTTTCCTTTCACAAACGAGAAAGATATTTTACTCTTTGCCTGTAAACTTTTGAAGTCCGGAGCCTGTACAGAACAGCTATTCACTGAGAATCCTACATCTCCAGGACTTATATAGAATAGCTACTCATTGGAAACCGTACTGAAATTAAACATGAGTTTCAATTCCAGACATACAATGAAAATAAATACTGAAAAACAATCCATTTGTTTCACCACTCCATTTAGAACTTCCTTTATATTGATATATTATTGGAAAAATATTATTTTTCTCTTTACCGTTGTATGTATTCTTTATTTTCACACACGCAAACACAGATAAAATTATATGTGTTGTTGTTACGTGTGTATGTGTATGTGTGTGTGTGATTATGAGTAACTATGCATGTATTACTAACAAAGAAGGGGATATAATTAATCTCATGTATTCGCTCGAACCATACAAATACGGCTGAGTTGTAAATACAAACACTTTCTCTCTTGAGGACAAGAACGAATGACACAGGTAAGGAGACATATATTTTTGATACCATGAGCCACGAGTTTATATGTTTTTTTTGTTTTAAAATTCTCCTAAACAGTCATTTGTATAAAACAACGGAGGATCTCTTATAACTTTGGCATATTGTGAATTTCAGAAAACGAATTGCAGGAGAATAAAGAACTTACTAAAAAATAATTTTCTAACAGAAGGACATTTTTTACATTATTTATTTTTTATATATAGGGTGTCCCAATAAAATTTATACACTCTTTAAATAATCACAATTTACTACATGAATATGCTATGCCACGTTTAAAGAGATGTTTAGGAATAAAAAATGTCACTTCCAGCAGAATGGAGCACTCCCCACTATTATCGTGACGTAAGAGTATATCTTGATAGTCACCTGCGAAACAGATAGGTAGGATGAAGAGGGAGTATCGGGTACTGTCCACGCCGACCGGATCCCCCCATTGATTGTTCTCTTTTTTGAGGGGGGTGAGCATGTAAAATACAGGGTTCACATCACAAAATGAGCTACAATAAATGAGTTTAAAGTAACCATTGAAGGAAGATGTGTCAACATACCAATTGAAGTGATTCTGAACGTTTTCGATTCAATCAGTGAATGTTGTTAGCTGTTCATGGACAACAATGGCTAATAATTTGAACACTATCAATAATTAACTGGTTTCTATATTTTTGTACAGCATTTTGATGTATGAATCTTTCCTTTTTTTATAATAAATGTTAGATTTATGGGCATTTAAAGTGTGTATACATTTTATGTGGGCACCCTGTATTTTGCAAAATTACAAATGTTCGGAGACCATAAATCTATAATAAACATAACGTTCAGAAAGAATGGATTCCTGCATTTAATTACTCAACAAAAGACATATCTTTTGGTGCTAAATTAAAACATCGTGTATGTTATTGCTTTCTACGTTGATATCGATTTGAATTTAGATTTTGATTTTCCGATTGAATGAATGAGTTTGATCTTCTCACCAATCGGACGTTGCCGTCGAATTAATCAAATTCAGAATGATTGAATCCTAACATCGAAGGAATTATCCTTCTTCCAAATCAAGCAGCTGCAACAGTCGCCCTTGTGGAAGGGAAAATAACGAACGCAAACGCTTGCCAACTGCCAGAACCTGCATCAATTTTAAATTCGGGATAGTCGGGCGTGGTGGTTAGGAGCAACACAAATTGTCGGAGAATCAATTCATGCTCTTGACTTGCACACACCAAATTGCGATTTTATTTTTTAATTTCCTGTGCGCGCGAATGAGATGTTATTTTCTATTTTACTATTGAATTTACTTTCGATGTTAGTATTATTCGTGGAATATTAGCGCTTAAGTTCTAACTCTAGTTGTCGCTCTTATTTAGATTTTAATCGTTCTGTTTTTATTATTAGTAGTACTATTAATTTTCTTTTTTCTTTCTATTCTTTTCTTTTCCCCGTTCTATTTTTTCTTCTTGTTGTTCTTCTAAATGAATCACTGCAATGTAATTTAAAAGTAAGTACAACAGAAACAACAGCAGACAATATAATTTGAAGGGTTGCTTCCGCTGCTTTGCCACTGTTCAACATTAGTTGACGAATCCGTCTTTCATCCAGAAAAGCGCCAACACATTCTTCTATTATAAAAGCTGTCTTCTTCTGGAATTAACGATAAAACACTTCCTTCTTCTTTCCTCATAATTCTGTCTTTTTTTTCTATTTCCTTTTCTTCTTCTTACATCATTTTTTCCTTCTTTTTTCATACTTTACTTCAACTCTAATGGGTTTCTTATGTATTTCTTCGGTTGTATTTCTCCGCCCTAAACGTATTTTATCATATCTTTTTTTCTGCTCCCATGTTTTTTTTTTTTGCTTCATCTTCTCTTCTCCTACTCTATCTCTTCATTTGCAATTCTTCTTTCATACCCTTTATAATCTCGCTTACTTATTTCATCGTTTTCTCTATGTTCCTCAATCTAAGTACTCATTTTGTCATGTCATAATTCTTTCTCTTTCTTACTCCTAATCACTTTCTTCTATTTTTTTCAATCTCTGTATCGCTCTTCGCTGTGCCAGTTGTTTCTCCTACACTTTTTCATTTTCGTTTTTATGTTCTCTTTTTCTTCTCGTTTTCATTTCGTTTTTTTTTATTTCTTCCATTTCCTAACCCTTATGTTCGTATTATAATAATAATAATGATAATAATAATAATAATAATAATAATAACAACAACAATAATAATAGTAATAGTAATAATAATAATAATAACAACAATAATAATAGTAATAATAATAATAACAACAACAATAATAATAATAATAATAATAATAATAATAATAATAATAATAATAATAATAATAATAATAATAATTCTGATTTCGTTCCTCACCGTCTCCCTGGAAAGGATAGTATTCATTTCCAGAGGATTTCCCTCAATCCCGGCTCCAAACCAGGAGCTTCAAAGATCAAGGGTTTTCCTAAGGATGTTGGTGGTACCTACAATAGCAGAAGTCTGAACGCTGCCTAAAACATCAGGGATTTGTAGTTTTTTCAATTGTCCTTCCAGACGATTTGATACTTCTAGCGTAGCTACTGCGATCAGGATTATTTGTGTTTTAATCCCGTGTATCCGCCTTATCTCCAAAGCTAATGGAGCATAACTGCCCTACTTCTCGTTCACCTTCTCTCTCACATTCCTGTTTGTATATTAGATTACACACAGATATACATGTAATATTTATTACTTTTAGTGATCAAAAATTATATATATACTTATACTTTCACTCATTGTCATGGTACATCTTGAACACTTTGCCAAGTCATTGCATGATGTTTGATTGTTGGATTGTTCGTCTGACAATTCATTACCTTTCGTTTTTACGAATAAACATTACGTAAATGTTCATTAAAGCAATTAGTCTTGTACTTCTATTGATTGAACATAAATCGCTCCTTTTTTTTCGAATTTAGATAACTTTTCTTATAATTATGTATTTTAGAAATGTGTTTTTTATACAGGCATTACCACCTCGCAAGGCCCAGAGTGCACAATAGTCAATTGGACGATATAGTAACAGTTAGTAATGAGCATTTGTAAATTTGTTTACGTAGGACTTCCAGACAACCATATTGCAGTCAGCTGGAAAGCAAGCACACGAAAGACATTTGCACGGGCGTGCAGTCCTAAGAAACTTTGTTCATGAAGTCTATTTTAGGTTTAGACACAGATGAAGAGTGGGAGAAACTATCGATAGTGTTTTCAGCTAGACGAGTGTTTCTCGTGGAAGTATAGCAAGGGGGGTACATTTTTAAATGTGTTGCCAAAATTACATATTAACTCTTAAAAAACTTTCCTAGATAGTCGAAATATAAGTAGCTTTTCGTTATAACAGAAGATAGATGAACACAATAGGTAGTGATTATAAAATCCTTTCGGTAACTGGAAAAAAACTCAACGTGAGTTTTCGTGTTGCACCGCTAGATATATTTTTCTCTCGGAGAATTTTCTGGTGTTTATGATAAGTTACCGTAGATCTCCAATACTAACACACATCTTTTCTTGTTTCTCAATAACCAAAATACATTTGCAAATGTGTCAAAATGTTTGCTTTCCATGTATATGATTTGCAAAATTAAACAATTTTGAACTTTGATATCAAGCCAAATTGTTTTTCATATATATATATATATATATATATATATATATATATATGTATATATATATGCGTGTGTGTGTTTGTGTGTGTGTGTGTTTGTGGGTGGGTGTGTGCGTGTGTAAACATAGTGAAATCTTATATGATGTAGTAAGACGGTTTCTCCACGTGTGTTTTGAAGAAAATTATTTTCATTTTGCGAAGTTCGTATGAATAATACAGTATTTTTTTAATGTTTATATAAATGTATCTCATTTTCTTATAGATACATTTTTCTTTACCAAAACTTTTTTACACACCATATAAAGAAATCATCCCATTAGCTTTATCGGAGCATATATTTGTTGTTAATGAGTTGTTTAGGTTGCTTCCGATATTCAACGAAACAGGCGTAAGAGGTACTACATTAAATAAATGAATAAAATAGGTTGAAGTGCGAATAAAATACATCTTCTTGTTTGGATCGATAACCAATTGTACATACACAAAAACACGCGCACACACAGACATATATATATATATATGTGTGTGTGTGTGTGTGTGTGTGCGTGCGTGTGTGTGCGTTTGACGTGAGAGATAGGCGAGGGAGAAAGAGATTTTATTTAATTATTCTGTCTGTCTTTTTATTTCAACCTCTCTTCAATCTTTTTAACCAATTTATTTGTCGAATAACCTTCCGCTTTACTTATATTTCAGATAATACAATTGAGCTCCACACAGATTCAATCGCCGACGGCATTACGGTAAGTTTTTCAAATTTAAATTGTCTACTCGTAAACGACCTTTCCACGTAGTTAATTAGATATTAAAAGAGAAATGCTAAGCAAACGTCTTCCAATAGAAATCAGATAAAGCACATTTAGGTAGTTATTCCTCTTTTTGAAAGTCAAGTCTGCTGACAGTTTAGATCAACAGTTCCCAACCTTGGCGTCTCGACTCAAAGTGGGGTCGTCAACCCATTTTCTTTCGGTTGCGAAGCCATATGAATGATAATCTAGGTAAAGTAAGAATCATCTGTTTTTACCTGAGGCGGTAACATCTAAAGGAGAAATAGATCAAGACATTGTTTGAACATTTTTTGAGTTGAAAGTAGACAATTGAGTTATTTCCCTTGCTGACACTTTTCTATATGACGTATTTATATGAAGTTATATTCTCGTATTAACATATTATAAAATTAAATTTTTGCAGAATGTTAAGATATAAATATTTCCGTTGTATTAAATCCAAGATATACTAAAATGTTAAAATTACTTACATAAATATTATTTTTGTGTCATTCTTGTATAGAGAAAAATAAAACTATCCATTTTTATTGTTCTTGTTATATAGAGAAAATCAAGCTAATCAATTTCTTCTTCTACAACGATAGCTTAATTCCTACACAGTAAGTATTTGATTCTTCCTGTTCAGATTTAAATCCATATTGTTGTAGCGTATTGTTTTGAAAAATAAATTGTCATTTGATTAAGTTCTTTCAGACAATATGTTCTTCGTATTTGTATTATTTTTCAAATAACTTACAAAGCGAAATAACTTTGTTTTCATTCTTGTATATTTTTTTTCATTTTCATTGAATACAGGGAATAATATTTTAGAGAAAAAAAGAAGAAGCAAACAAAAATAAATGGCAAATATACATACTGCCGGACAATGCCGGGTTCGTATTTGTATTGTGTGATCTTTAAAATGACTAAAGTTATATAATATTACAAGACGTGCTAATTCACGTGCCAATATTGTTGTATACATTAATAAATATATAATGCCAAACTGTGGCACTTGCTTATTATCATGTTATAACAAGAAAATATTTACTTGAAAATTAATGACATCGTAGATGAAAAACGGTAATCTTAGTTAATTCTAGAAAAAATGTGGCGTCATCAATGTTTGAGTACATTTATTTAATTATCAGCTGTACCCGGTCACGCGTTGCTGTAGGTCAGTTTGTTTAAATGGAACACAAAAACGAAAAAGACAAAATGTATATCTTATGTTTATGTTCTCAATATTTTTGGATACACAATATTTTGAGGTGTCCCCTTTTCTGTGCAGATGTAGAGATTGTCTGATTTTCCGACTGTAGTATACGTAACATATACTTGCCCATGTGAGAAGACATGCTGCTGTAGATGTAAGTAACACAAATGTAAAAATTGTCCCTGAACCGTGTTAATGGTTACTGCAAACGCCAAGCGAATTGTGAAGCGCAATATTTTTAATTAAATGGTATATCCGTTTAAATCATACAATGTACGTCCACGGCCTGTTCTTCTTGACGGTTGACAGAAGGGAAAACATGAGAGTTTAATTTCACTATAGACATGTATGTAAATACGAACTGGAAAATCTCGAAAAGTAAAAATTTTAGCCGGTTTTCTTTTGGGATGTAAGTATAGAGTTTTATCAAAGATAAACCGATCGAAAAATTGAAAGAAAACTGTTTAAAAAATAAACCAACAAAGTAAGTGGGAGACCATTGGCAATTCAGAATAAAGAAAGAAAGATGAAAAGAATGTAAAAATGTTGTAGGATAAGTTTTCAAAGAAAAGAAATAGTTTGGTAAATTGCTGTTTTTGTTTAATCCTAAAAAATAGAATATATTGATTTCGAATATAATTAATGAGAATATGTGTAAATATCTTGGTGATTTTTCTTTATTGTTGCTAATTCACACATCGAAATATTAATATGCAAGTGAAACCAATAGTATCTACTGAATTGTCATGTCACAGTCATGAAAACAGCCAAAACTTACGAAAAGGGAGAAATCAATGATTAAATGAAATAGTTTTCGAAGAAATTGGAAATTTTAGCTATTTCCCTTGAAGATAAACCGACCAAACAAACATAACCGCAATCATTTTTTCGTGTAATCATTGAAGATCGAAATAATTGTGACACACAATCAATTGATTATTGTTGTGATTGACAAACAATATTAAAAGTTATCATGTTTGTTTGTTGTTTTTAATAAAATATCAACTTTTCAGCTGGCCGATTCCACTACAATAATGAAGAAGCGCCCTTTTTATCAGCAGATCTGTGCAATGAAAAACCTCATATATTTTTGGTGCACTTGACCAGGATCCTCGGGATTTTTCGTCAATTATCATTCGGGCTTGACCGGCAGTCACCGGAGACGCCGAGCAAAGTAACAAATGCAGACGAATTTCCAAACGAAAACACTGGGGAAAAAGAAAAATGCAATTAATATGACATAACAAAATATATTTTTCTTTGTATTCTTGAGTTACTTTTATTTCTTTTCGCAATTGTTTTATTAAAAAAATGATTTTTTTTACCGTAAATTATAAGGTGAAATTTTTTTTCCAAGAAATTACATTTTTTATAGAAAATTGTCATAAACGTTTCTCTTTGAAAAGAGATATTTTATTATAAGAAATGTGAATGCTTTTTATGGAAACTGTAAATTGGTAAGTGAAAGTAGAGAATTTTTTATTTTCAAGAACTGTTACAAATTATTTTTTGCAGCACTCCCATTTATTATGCAAAAAAAAAATGTCGATTTTCAGGGCAAATTCTGAAAGAGTAACTTTCTTCCTAATTTAGGTTTTTTTTTTCAATTTTTCGAGTATATTATCAGCGATTGCAAAGTAACAATTTTAACCAAAATGCAAAAACTTAAATAATTAAATATTTTTAACGGGTGCTCAGTTTCTAATGCAAAGTCCTAGTAAATCTATTCCCCTTATTTGAAACACGAAATCAAACTATTGCCAAAATGATTTTTCATTTAAAATTAAATTATTCCAAAAATAAATGTTGAATGTTATTCTTTCGATCAAATTCCTTTTTACGGGTACAATAAAAAAAAAACGATCCAAACGGACGTTAGCGAAATTGCACTTAAGTTTTAGACTATAAGAAAAAAAATTTGAAAAAAACATTTTTTATAACTTTTCACGTGGAGGTTCATTTTTCAATTATAACGTTGTACTAAATTGAATACGAAATGTATTGAATACTGAACCCTCACGTGAAGTTATGAAAAATTTTCTTTCGTATGGTTTATGACCTGTAACTTAGGTATTTAATAACAGGAAAGAAAGTTTTTAAAAAAGTAGATATTGTGGAGTTTAGGAGGGGGGACTGTAAATTGTTAGGTGAAAGTTTTTTCCAAGAAAACTTATATTTTTATAGGAAATTATCATAAAAGTTTCTCTTTGCAAATAGAATTTTTTTATTATCAGAAAAGGTGAAGGATTTTTTATGAAAATTATAAATTGTTAGGTGAAAGTACATGATTTTTTTTATTTTCAAGAAAATGTACAAATTATTTTTGTCACTTCCCCCCCATAAATTATGGTTAGAAATAATTTCTAAAGAAAAAGCAGGAAGCAAAAAAAAAAGAAAAAAAAAACTAATTAATGCAAGTAACGACATCGAAAAAAGTTTGTTTGATATGGTAATAGTTTTTTACTTTTGAATATTAAAAAACAGTTAGGTGTTCGACATAAAAAAGGATGAACAAAACAAATTCGGTGTAAACCAGAAGTTCCTTTGTGTATTTTTTTTATTTTGTAATTTTTAATTTATTTTTAAGCGACCAAAATAAGGAATGAAAATTATTTTTTTGTTAAACAGTAAACATTGAGCTGCGTGGATGTCTAGAAAAACAGATACAAAGAATGTCAAAGAAAAGTTGGAAGTAAAACAATAAATTAAATACGTTTATTTTAATGAAATAAAAAACCATAAAAAACAATGGAGTGGTGTTAGTGTTTATGTTAAAGAAAAGCAAAATTGAAGCACGTTATTGTAACAAGTATACCCTATATGGGGGTCGAATAATAGATCATAGAATGCGTTATTTATATATATATATATATATATATATATATATATATATATATATATATATATAATATAGGCCACTGTAATCCATAGAAGATGTTAAGAAAACGATATTGAATTGTAATAGAAATATTAAATAAAACGTAGGTATGAGAAAATATATAGTTTTGCGTTTTTTCTTGTTTTTACCTCATGATGCAGTAACGTACTAAAAATACTAGTGTAAATATATTTTACTACTGATAAAACTTCTTATAAATTTAAAGACATCTAAACAACAGGTGTGAAATTAACTTGAAATGCAACTCATGCATAACTATATTATAATATATATATATATATATATATATATATATATATATATATATATATATATATTAATTAATATAGTGTGAAGCGTACACTGAGAATCCTGGTCTGATTGTTTACAGGATGGGACGTTTGATATTATATTCATGGAACTATCTTCAAAGAAAGCCTTAATCCACTTTGTGCTAAAATGAAGGTAAAATACTTACCAACAATAACTATTAGATTGATAGATTTTACTCCAGAAAATAGCAAGTATTGTCTTTTTGTCAGAATCATTGCCTAAAAGTTAAACGACAAAATAAGGAGAGTTACTAAGTTTTCAAAAGCGAAAAATGGAGGAATACGGGACAAAACTATTTCTTTCGTAAAAATAGCATTGTCAATTAAAATTCAAACATTAATAATACAGTGTCCAAAATATCACTGAAGAGTTGAAAATCTTTGTCATATAACTATTAGTGATTATTACTTTTTTTTATTTTATAGACAGTTTTTGAAATTTATTATGGATAAATATAGCATTAAACAACGTTCGTATATTGTTAAAATGTTTTACCAAAACCAGGGGTCAATTTGTCGGCATTATCTCTCGCTATTACACTGTCAAATGAGTGTTACGGTCCCGAGGCTTGACTAATCCTGACTTTTTATCGTGGGAATATCTTAAAGAAAGGGTCTATCTGAACAAACCACCAAATTTTGCAAGAATTGAAGTAAACATCAGGAACCAAAACAGGGAGTTAAATCGCAATCCAGATAGTCTGCAATCTGTCATTAATAATGCTTGGGAAGATCACAAATATGCAAAGCTGAAAATGGGCAACATTTAAAAGACATTTTTATTTAAAAAAAAAGAAGATTTTTTAAATTTTGCATTTTGAAAAGAATATCTCTATGCGTTAGCCGGATTATGTTCTAATTACAGAACGATATCATCAAAAATAAAGAATGTATTAAAGTTCATAACTCTTCATTGATTTGTTGGACAACCTAACAACGTAACTTGTATTTTGATTTGAATTTTAAAAAATATATTAACTGAATTTGATCTGATACGTAGTAAAAATGTAAATAAATGATAACAAAAAGGACGGACGCGCTAGAAGTTTACGTACGCCCGTGCGTACCCTGTACATTTACAACACCAGCATTCACTCATGTATGAAGTATTGTTGCTCCATTGGTGCTAGTGCATCTGCTACAAGTCTCTCCCTCTGACATAGAGTCAAAAAGAGAGTCCCGCACTATCAGCTAGGCTTCAACCGCTGTCCCATCGACGAAATGTTGCATTCATTAGCTTCTTATTTTAATGGTAAGTGTTCCGACGAACAACAAGCTCTTGTCTCTCCTTCAAGTAAATACCCTCGACAAACCCGACAAAGAGCAAATTCCCACCTCTACACAATAGAAATCCCTAGAGTCAGAAAGCTTTCTGCTCTAATTGTTTATTCCATAGCGCTTCAAGACTTTGGAATTCCCTTCCAGTTTCCTGCTTCCGGAACTGTTCGTACATGCACAAGTTCAAGTGTAATGCTCAACTCCCTAAATATTATCTCTGAAAAGTATGTCCCACAGAGTAGCCCCCTACATAAAAAGTAGTACTGTGTCTTGTTTGGAGTGAAAATGTAATAAAAAAAAATTAAATAATGGATTTACATAAAACAACAACTATATTTTATGAAAATAAAACATGAAAATGCACAATAATGTGTACAGAACATGCATAAAACTTAATTATTTCTATATTGTTACATAATTCCATATTTTAATTAAACTTGGACTTTATCATACGTTATTCGCGATATGGGGTATACATGGTAATAATCTGTTTACCTTTTGCGAATCGCTATTTTAACGTAACTATTTACAGTGCCTCCCCACGGGACACAGTTGGACACCAGGGTCGTTTTTTAACGTGGAGAAAAGGTACAAAAATAAAAATTGTTACAGTCGTGAAGAATTTCTCCTCCACTAAAAGAGAACAAGAAATGGAAGTGCTGCATCTGAAGAACAGATGGTATTTATTTGCTCCCCAACCGAGCAAATTAGGCACAAGGCCAATTTTTAATGTGAGGAGTGAAGGGAGGGCGAAGGGAAAAAGGGGACCAGCTCCCGAGAGGTGGGAAATGGGAGCTGGTTAAAGGTCAGGCATGTGGGGTTGCCCCCACATCTGGTCTTTGCTAGTCATAGCTAGTCATAGCTTGCAGTATCTGCCGGAACAGATGGTGTTTATTTGCTCCCCCATCGAGCAAATTAGGCACAAGGCCGATTTTTAATGTGAGGAGTGAAGGGAGGGGGAAGGGAAAAAGGGGACCAGCTCCCGAGAGGTGGGAAATGGGAGCTGGTTAAAGGTCAGGCATGTGGGGTTGCCCCCACATCTGGTCTTTGCTAGTCATAGCTAGTCATAGCTTGCAGTATCTGCCGGAACAGATGGTATTTATTTGCTCCCCCACCGAGCAAATTAGGCACAAGGCCGATTTTTAATGTGAGGAGTGAAGGGAGGGGGAAGGGTAAAAAGGGGACTAGCTCCCGAGAGGTGGGAAATGGGAGCTGGTTAAAGGTCAGGCATGTGGGGTTGTCCCCACATCTTGTCTTTGCTAGTCATAGCTAGTCATAGCTTGCAGTATCTGCCGGAACAGATGGTATTTATTTGCTCCCCCACTGAGCAAATTAGGCACAAGGCCGATTTTTAATGTGAGGAGTGAAGGGGAAATGGGTACCAGCTCCCCGGGGAGTAGGGGAGCTGGATAGTGACAATTGGTATGAAGGGTTGCCCCTACATTGACCAAGGGCTTATATGTGGGGTCGCCCCCACATATGGTCTTTGCTTGCAGTATCTGCCGGAACAGATGGTGTTTATTTGCTCCCCCACTGAGCAAATTAGGCACAAGGCCGTTTTTAATGTGAGGTAAAAACCAGCTCCCCTAAAAGTAGGCAAAAAGGGGGCACTCTGGTTACCAAAAATAATAATTGTCCCAGTATAGAAGGTTTCCCCTCCATTGACTGGTACAAATTATCTTAAGTGCAGCATCTGCCGGAACAGATGGTATTTATTTGCTCCCCCACCGAGCAAATTAGGCACAAGGCCAATTTTTAATGTGAGGAGTGAAGGGAGGGGGAAGGGAAAAAGGGGACCAGCTCCCGAGAGGTGGGAAATGGGAGCTGGTTAAAGGTCAGGCATGTGGGGTTGCCCCCACATCTGGTCTTTGCTAGTCATAGCTAGTCATAGCCTGCAGCATCTGCCGGAACAGATGGTGTTTATTTGCTCCCCCACCGAGCAAATTAGGCACAAGGCCGATTTTTAATGTGAGGAGTGAAGGGAGGGGGAAGGGAAAAAGGGGACTAGCTCCCGAGAGGTGGGAAATGGGAGCTGGTTAAAGGTCAGGCATGTGGGGTTGCCCCCACATCTGGTCTTTGCTAGTCATAGCTAGTCATAGCTTGCAGTATCTGCCGGAACAGATGGTATTTATTTGCTCCCCCACCGAGCAAATTAGGCACAAGGCCGATTTTTAATGTGAGGAGTGAAGGGAGGGGGAAGGGTAAAAAGGGGACTAGCTCCCGAGAGGTGGGAAATGGGAGCTGGTTAAAGGTCAGGCATGTGGGGTTGTCCCCACATCTTGTCTTTGCTAGTCATAGCTAGTCATAGCTTGCAGTATCTGCCGGAACAGATGGTATTTATTTGCTCCCCCACTGAGCAAATTAGGCACAAGGCCGATTTTTAATGTGAGGAGTGAAGGGGAAATGGGTACCAGCTCCCCGGGGAGTAGGGGAGCTGGATAGTGACAATTGGTATGAAGGGTTGCCCCTACATTGACCAAGGGCTTTTATGTGGGGTCGCCCCCACATATGGTCTTTGCTTGCAGTATCTGCCGGAACAGATGGTGTTTATTTGCTCCCCCACTGAGCAAATTAGGAACAAGGCCGTTTTT